>NC_135618.1:8745382-9045382 GCF_053574225.1 Canis aureus
AAAACCAAAGGCTGAGAGGCATTAATCAGTCAAGAAGAGAAGTAGGGAGAGAGAGTGGACATTACATCGAATCTAGACTAGGCAACCACTCTCCTAGCCTGCTCCTTCAGAGGTGAAGGCTGGTCCTTTGCCTTCACTCCCACCACTCCCATCCTGAGTGGACATGAAAGGGTCTCTCAGATGGCAGGAGATGGAGCCATTCAGATTACCTTAGGCAGTTTTTATGTATATATTTGTTTATATTAGGATATACAGGGAGGTGAAGAAGCTCAGGACAGTCTCTGCAGCTGGGTAGTCAGGTTCCATGGACAACTGTAGAATCATTCATGCTGTCCAGGTGAAAGCAGTAGCTTTAGACTTTGGTAAACCAAAAACAAGTCTGTCCTTCACCTTCCATTTCAGCCTGTCTCTCTCTCCCTACTTCTCTGCTGGCAAATGCGAGGTTTATGGGCATGACAAGTATTCTGAAGACCTTTCTTTCTTTTCTTTCTTTTCTTTCTTTTCTTTCTTTTCTTTCTTTCTTTCTTTTCTTTCTTTCTTTCTTTTCTTTCTTTTCTTTCTTTCTTTCTTTCTTTCTTTCTTTCTTTTCTTTCTTTCTTCTTTCGATTTTACTTATTTATTCATGATGAGAGAGAGAGAGAGAGAGAGAGAGAGGCAGAGACACAGGCAGAGGGAGAAGCAGGCTCCATGCAGGGAGCCCGACGTGGGACTCGATCCCAGGACCCCAGGATCAGGCCCTGGGCTGAAGGCAGGTGCTAAACCGCTGAGCCACCCAGGGATCCCCTGAAGACTTCGTTAATTAGCAGCATCGTAGCTATCTTCCATGGCATGTCCAGACTATGCAACTATTTTCAGTTCCCTATGACTTTTTAAAGCACATATATTTTTAAAGTAAGCTTTACACCCAACATGGGGTTTGAACTCACAACCCTGAGATCAAGAGTTGCATGCTTTACCAACTAAGCCAGCCAGGTGCCCCCCTGCCTAACACCTGCCACCCCCACCCCCCCATATTTATGCATTGTTCTTCCCTGTACCTGAGAGTCTTTCCCCTTCTTTCTCTCTGTTAACTGTGTTAAAAGATAAACTGAGGCATGTTAAAAATCTTGAGTTTATTTGAGCAGAATCGATTGGAATTGAGTAGTGTCAAACCAGAAGTGATTAGGAGTGTTCCACAGACAGGAGCTAGAGGCAAGGTTTTATAGAGGAGATGTGGAAACAAAGCAAAGCAAATTTTTATTTGCCTTTTTTAGGAAAGCCTAGTTCACTGTTTGCGATTGTTTATCTGTAGATTTTTGTATTCTTAACCCTGAGGCATTTTTTCAGTTTAGATTTTGGTTTGCTTATGTAAGGCTGCTGAGGTATTAGAACCACGTCAGGCTAAGAGCCTCCTTGTTTAATTAAAGAACTTTTAATCACACTCAGGAATCAACAACCCAGAGCTTCCCCCCATCTGCACCCTCACAAGGTTCCCTACCTCTCCTCTGAGCTTCCTAAGTCTTAGACTGAATGATAACTGTTCATTTCCTGCCTATCCTTTCCGTAAGATTGAGAGCTGCTCTAGGCAGGTACTAGTAGTTAGTATGCAGCACATTTTTTTCTTTTTCATTTTTTAACTTTTTGTTGTGGAAAACTTAAATACATGCAAAAGAAAATAGTGTGATACCTCCCAGGCGCCTAGCTTCAACAATAATCAATGCTTGTCAATAATTTTTAAATCCCCATTTAAAAACTTTTAAATTAAATATAGAGCAAAAGACAAGGCACATAAAACAAAAGTACAATTTCATGGATACATTGAACATCCTTGTAACCACACTCATGTCAGAAGATAGTCCTTGTCAGCCAACCCAGAACCTTCAAAATATCTCTTTCCATCTGTCTCCCATAAGTCACCACTATCCTGACTTACTATAATTAAACCTTAAAAAAAAAAAAAAAAAAAAAAAGTTTTAGCCCCCAAATGTGCTTTCCTAAACACCATAATCTGATTTTGGCTGCTTTTAAATGTCTTTTGAGTCGTTTTTAATGTCTGTTTTTTTTCCCCTTTCCAATGTATTTGTTGAAGAAGCCAGATAATTTATTCTGTATAGTTTTTCTATGTGTATTTTGCTAATTGCATCCCTGTTGTGTAGCTTATCATCCCGTCATTGTATGTCTTGTAAATTGATAGTTGTATCTTTAAGGCTTAAGCAGATGAGGTTTGATTCCCAGTGTCTCCTCCCTCCTCCACTCCAATCAAAAGTTTAGTTAAAATTTTTACTGCTTGAACTAATAGAATCCACATGGAAAATAGGTAAATTTTTACCTTTTGGAATGGTTTCAGGATTCTTCCTGGGATAGAATCTAGCCCATTTTGAAAAGCCCCTTCTGTGTTCTGTTTCTGTTATCTATACAGCTCTATAGCCATATAGAATATGGCTCTATGAATATATGGCTAGAACTATTTGGGGACCCTTTATCCCAGATAAATCCTGCTAGCCATACACTTGGCAGAGCTAGATGGACTCCTTCCTACATTGGAATGCTAGCAAGAATTTTAATTCTTCAAAGGAAACTGTTGGGGAGAGACTTCTTCCTGCTGTGTAAATAGAGAACCAAGTATGGGAAAAGATTGATGCTCTTTAATGAGAGGTGTTTATCATGTAAAAATGTATATTTTTTATCATTTGTACATGTTATGAATTTATAGCAAGAAATTAATTATAATAGTTTTAAAATGGAAGACTTACATATTAGGCCTGTTCAATCTCATTAGAAGACTTTTTTTTTTTAAAAGATTTTATTTATTTATTAATGAGAGACATACAAAGAGAGAGGCAGAGACACAGGCAGAGGGAGAAGCAGGGTCCACACAGGGAGCCCGATGTGGTACTCGATCCCGGGTCTCCAGGATCAGACTCTGGGCTGAAGGCGGCGCTAAACTGCTGAGCCACTGGGCCACCCAAGACTTTTTGCTTATTGACTTTACCAGTCACTGCTCCAAATCTTGAGATACTTAAATGAGCACAAGCAGATCATAATCTTTGCCTTTTTGGAGCTATATTCTTGTCCTCCTGCCTATGAGATGGATAGGTCATTCTTGACTCCTCCATCCTATCCGTGAGATGGATAGGTCATTGACTCATTCTTGAGTCAATGACCAATACCAGCCAGATTGAGTACATTGGGCATTTGTTGGACTATTCTCTGAGCTCTTACAAAGTAGGGTTCTTTTTTACATATTTCTTGCATTTTAAGAAAAAAGGACCTAGAAGCTTTGTTAACAGGATGAAAATACAAGCATATATATATACTTTTATCTGGACAACCCTCTGTGAGGTTGTCATCCTTTGTGTCTATACTCTTAAAGTTTCTGTCTAGAAGCATTGACTAACAATATAGCTCAGTGTTTGAGGGTGCCACTTATTATCTGTGAGACTTTGGGTAACTTACTGGCTGCTCTTTTTCTTATCTGTAAAATAGGGTTGATAGTAGCCACCATAAAAGACTGCAAAGTATAAGTGAAATAATTTATGTAAACGTATATATCAATACCAGGTATTTATCAAATGTTTTTTATAATTCTGAAGTTGTGTGGGGCTTTATTGTATTCCAACTTTTTAACCTGTTTACCTATCAACTAAACAACCCATGCCTGACAACTTTTAACCAATTTTTGCAGAAGGAGTCTACTTACCTGAGCACTTACTATGAGTCCAGTATTGTGCTTGACTTTGGGAACATAAAGGTGAAAAATACATAGCCCCTTCCTCCAGTTGAGTTCAGTTCAAAGATAAGAAACTTATCTAGTATCTGGTTAAACTAGAATTTTCTAAAAATGTGTTCCAACAAATATTAATCTCTTGAAGTAATATAGAAAATGCCTTCAGTTGTCAGATAACTTTGGGACATGTATAATCATAATTACACGTTAAAGGCTCTAAGAAGTCCACTAAAAATTTAAAAAGCTTGATGTTTTTCCTTCTCTACATTTATTTGACTGTGCAACACTTCCCCCACCCCTTTCCCTCTACAGTGTACTCATTAGGCCAATATTCTAAAGTACATACTTAAAAAAATTACATTTTTTTAAATAAAAAAGCTATTCATCAGTTTTTGTATTTAGTGGTAGAAAGGTTCTCTATGATGATAATCTAGTTAATGCTTATCTTTTATTTCATTCTGAACAACTCAGGCACCACTTTCATCGTCTTCTGCTGACCTTTTTGCTGTTCTGTTCACTTTGCTATTCAACTTTGGAGAAGTCTTTCATCTCATTGGGCTTCAGTTTCTTCATATGTAATATGGGCTGGGTAGACTAGAGCAGTGGTTCCCAAACCTGGTTGCATCCCAGAATCACTTGGCACCCTTTTAAAAGAACCACCTCTATGGATTTGGGCTAGGGCCTAAATATTGTGATTTTTTTTTTTTTTTTTTTTTGAGTTGCTGGTATCCCTGGGCAGCTGGCCTGCCATCTGTTATTGGTAGATAGGTATTTGGGAACCACTGGGTTAAATGAGATCCAAAGTACTTTTCAGCTTGAATGTTTCTCCACAGCGTGTGTACTCAATTAAAAATAGGAGTGTCATCTTTATGTACAAGGTATTAAAATACACACAAAGGTTACTAAATGCCCATCTCCTGGAGGTAACAATGTATAGGTGTGGTGGTAACAAGGCCAACTAGGACAAACAGACGTGTGCTGATAATACAAGGTGGAGAATGAAGATACCAAATATACAGATGGGGATAAGGTAGGCAGAGATCAAAGAAAGGTGAGATGGAATCTGGCTATAAAAGTTATGGCAGGGTCCCCAGAGTATTGAGTTATGTATACGTTTCCTACTCAGTGTGTATACCTAGCATATAATTTTGGATTCCTTAAATGCAAAACTCTAGCTACATAGCAAAGTACAGTAATGAAGCTAAAAATAAGACGCCAAACAGAGGCTTTTAAAATTTTATTATTTTTTTTTATTTTTTACACTTCTAAAATGCTAAACAGAACAGCAAATGTTCTGTCTGCTTTGCAAGTGGTTGGACTACAGAAATCCTTGAAATTGTAGGGACACTGGTCTATTTAAATGATCATTTAGAGATCATTTCCTTCTCGTTAAAGAAATTCTGGACAGAGAGCACAAGACAGAAACACTAATAGTGCCACCTCTCAAATAAATAAAAAAGTGTTTTGAACTCAGTTTTGGAAAACAGGATTCCATGTATATGATTCAGTAAGGTGCAGTAATATAAACTTGAAATAAAATTTTAGACGTCAGGGTGTATTTTCTGCTTTTGTGACACCAAATATGTTGCTTGGAAATTTGGGATGGTGGTATCACACAAGTTCTTTTTTTTTTAATTTTTATTTATTTATTCATGAGAGACACAGCCAGAGAGAGAGGCAGAGACACAGGCAGAGGGAGAGGCGGACTCCTGCAGGGAGCCCAATGTGGGACTCGATTTCAGGACCCTGGGATCACACCCTGAGCCAAAGGTAGATGCTCAACTGCTGAGCCACCCAGGCACCCCCCAGACTTCTTTTGTATTTGCCTCAAAACTGTTTGGATAACTGATAGGAATAGATCATACGAACTGATAACTAATACAACATATCTAGTCTCTTGACTTCCTCTTAGTGTTATTAATTACACCCTACCTCTCAGGTCATCCTCTTCCCATCCACCTGTTGGCTCTCAGTTAAGAGTATCCATAAGGTTTGACCAAAGGAAAGTGGTCTCTTTTGTTTCATTCTAGTAGACTGAATCTACTAGCAGAAATTATTCTCTGTAAAGCAGAAGTCCATGGTGCAGCTACATAGTAAATGATATTATTTAAAACCACTTTTTAGAGATCCCTGGCTGCCTCAACCAGTGGAGCCTGCAACTTCTCATGTCATGGTTGTGGGCTTGAGCCCCAAACTGGGTGTAGAGATTACTTTAAAAAAATCTTAAAATAAAACTGATTTTTAATTTAATTGAAAAATAATAGATGCACATGATAAAAAATTAGGAAAAAAAAAGTGGGTCACTCTGAACCACCATTCCTTAACCTTTCTTCAGAAGCGTCTGTTGTGGTCACTTTCTTGACCATCCTTCCAGAAAAATACGGTATGAATTTTTTAAGTCTGTATGTGTGAAAGTACATGCACATCTCTGAGTTATAAACATCTCCTTTCACTTTTTTTTTTTTTTTTTTTTTTTTTTTGGGAGAGCACATATGTGTATACCTGTGTGGTCAGGGGAGGGGAAGAGAGGATCTTTATTTTTATTTTTATTTTATTTTTTTTAATTAATTAATTTATTTATGATAGTCACACACAGAGAGAGAGAGAGGCAGAGACACAGGCAGAGGGAGAACCAGGCTCCATGCACCGGGAGCCCGACGTGGGATTTGATCCCGGGTCTCCAGGATCACGCCCCGGGCCAAAGGCAGGCGCCAAACTGCTGCGCCACCCAGGGATCCCTATTTTTATTTTTATTTTTAAGATTTTATTCATGAGAGACACAGAGAGAGAGGCAGAGACACAGGCTGAAGGAGAAGCAGGCTTCTTGTAGGGAGCCTGATGTGGGACTCGATCCCAGGACCCCGGGGTCACGCCCTGAGCCAGAGGCAGATGCCCAACCACTGAGCCACCCAGGTGCTCTGGAAGAGAGGATCTTAAGCAGGCTCCACGCACAGTGCAGGGCTCGATCTCACAACCCTGAGATCATGACCTAGGCGGAAATCAAGAGTTCGACGCTTAACTGACTGAGCCACACAGGTGCCCCCAAATCATAGAATTACTATTTATTAAAAAAAAATTTTTTTTAAAGTAGATTCTATGCTGGGCATAGAGCCCAATGTAGGGCTTGGACTCACAACTATGAGATCAAGACCTGAGTTGAGATCAAGAGTCTAATGCTTGGGGCGCCTGGTTCACTGGGTCGGTTAAGCATCTGCCTTTGGCTTGGGTCATGATTGGGGGGGTGGTGCTGGGATCAAGATGAGCATTGGGCTCCCTCTCCTCTGTCTGCCACTGCACCTGCCTGTGCTGTCTTGCACTCTCAGTCTGTCAAATACATAATAATCATAAAGTCTTTTAAAAAAGTCTGATGCTTAGCTGACTGAGCTCCCTAGAGGCCCCCTCCCCTTTCACTTTTAAGCTACTATATATCTGTTCTCTACAGCAGGTGTAGCAGAAGCAAAGATGCGACATAAGAAAGGTTCAGAGGGTCCTTCTTGCCAGGAGAGCTGATATTGTGTCTTTAATGGTGATGAGTCAAGTTTTAAATAACTTCTAAGAAGTCTGTGTGTCTTTTGAAAGGTTTCCTGTGTGTTCTTTGCTTCCCCGTGTCTCCTTATGAGAAATGCCCATCACCTGAGGTGACTAAAGTTGTTCCTTCAAACTACTTATTAAAATAGAAGTGAATAAATACTGTTGGGCTAGTTTCTTGCTGAGTTAGACAACAGAGGAAGACAACCAAGGTGGGATGACTGTCACTGCTTCTCTGGATTGGGATCTAAAAGAACTGGCCTGGGACGCCTGGGTGGCTCAGTGGTTGAGCATCTGCCTTTGGCTTAGGGCATGATCCCGGGGTCCTGGGATCGAGTCCCGCATTGGGGTCCCCGCAGGGAGCCTGCTTCTCCCTCTGCCTGTGTCTCTGCCTCTCTCTGTGTGTGTGTCTCATGAATAGATCAGATCTTAAAAACAAAAAACAAAAAACTGGCCTTCCTCGCACATCTTAGGAACCCCAGCCCTAAAACAAAACAAAACCAAAACCCCCAGCCCTGCTGTTTTGGGTGCACAGAGTATTCTGAGGTTTTGATGCTTAAAAGGCAGACTAGGAAGTTGAAGCTTGGGCATGATTAACAGCAAGGAGGTCTTGTGGTTACTATAGATACGTGAAAGGTAAGAAGGGACTTAGACCTTATCAGTAATAGAATATTTGTTTTTAGAAACTTATGGCCATCCATAAATTGTGGTTAAGAGGATTAAGAACTCAAGCATTTAGAAACTTTTTGCTATTCTATTAAAAAAAAAAAATCTGGGGATCCCTGGGTGGCTCAGTGGTTTAGCGCCTGCCTTCGGCCCAGGGCGTGAGCCTGGAGTCCTGGGATCGAGTCCCACATCGGGCTCCCTGCATGGAGCCTGCTTCTTCCTCTGCCTCTCTCTCTCTCTGTGTATCTCTCATGAATAAATAAATAAAATCTTAAAAAAAAAAAAAATCTCCCTGGAGTTCAAGCACATATATAGGAACAGTTTCAATTCTTCTTTTCCTTCTCTTCCTCTTCTCTCTTCCCCTCCTCCTCCTCCTCCTTCCACTACTATTATTTTTATTAATATTTTATTAAGTAAACTCTCTCCCCAGCATGCGGCTTGAACTCATGACCCATGAGATCAAGTCCTTGCTCTACTGACTGAGCCAGCCAGGCACCCCTCATTTTTTCTTCAATGGATAAAATCCAGGATGGTCCTGTAGATCCTCCATCTGTAAAAGTCACAGATTCTTAAATTGCAGTGTTAACTTTATGTGGCCTTAAAGGGATACACAGTAACAGGGTTGAGGAAATGATAAATCTGTATCTATTTTTGAAACAATTCACATATCCACATAGGACACTAATAATAGTAGCAGTTTCTGTGATTGGCATTAACACTGTATCCTTCACGATTCAGGGCCAGGATCTTAACCTCTTGCAGCTTCTCACATTTGATACTCTGCTTCTCTCTGTGTCTCTCATGAATAGATCAAATCTTAAAAAAAAAAAAAAAAAAAAAGGAAAAAAGAAAAAAGAACTGTCCTTCTTTGCTCATCTTAGAAACCCCAGCTCCGGGTGTGGTTAGGTGTTAGGTGCTGGTCATGATTTCTGTTACTCCCATTCTTCTGTTTTCTTTATACTTCCCCCTTCCTCTCTTAATTTTCCTGTCTTTATGTGGAGGTGAGTGGGGAAAGGGAAAGGTATCTTGAACTAAGAGGAAGGGAACTGTTGTTGAATATCTACCCTTACCACTTAACCCACACCATCTTCTCTGAAACCACAGTTCCTACCCAAAGCCCCAGAAATGACTACGGTCTATTGATGGGGCAACTGGCGCTCAGAGCAAAAGTAAATTATTCAAGTCATGCAGTCTAAAGGGAGGTGTTTGACCTTAGGTTTGTCTGGCCTGAAAGCCCATACATTTTCCTTTACACAAGTGGTTCCTAGGCTTGTTGGGCTCAAAGTAACAGCATGTTTATTATACTGAAATAAACATTTAACTATATACATAATTGAAAAAAATATTCCTTAAGTCTAATATTGTTTTTTATTTATAGAGAGTGCATGGGTACACGCTGGGGGGGGGGGGGAGGGACTGAGGGAGAGAGAGAATCTCCAGCAGACTCCCCGCTGAGCATGGAGCCCCTTGGAGGGCTTGATCTTATGACCTTGAGATCATGACCTGAGCCGAAATCAAGAATCAGACGCTTAATTGACTGAGCCACACAGATGCCCCTTAACTCTAATATTAGAAACAAATATGGATTTTCAAATGGGAAAAATATCTTAGATGACCTAATGACACAATTAGGTGGTTGTACCTACTTGTAGTGAATAACTTTAGATTTAAAGAGTAAGACCATATTCAACTGAATGTTGTTGGCTTGTAAAGAAATAAGAGATAAATAATATTTGTAGATGTTTGTAGAATTACTATAACAACAATAGCAGATTGATATTTGAATTTTCTTTTATTAAAAAAATATTTATTCATGAAAGACACAGAGAGAGGCAGAGACACAGGCAGAGGGAGAAGCAGGCTCCATGCAGGGAGCCCAATGTGGGACTCGATCCCGGGACTCTGGGATCACGCCCTGAGCCAAAGACAGATGCTAAACCGCTGAGCCACCCAGACATCCCAATATTTGAACTTTCAACATAAAACATAACCTGAATAGTTATTCTCATGAGTGGCTTGATTTTTTAAAATGGTAAACCATTGTTGGTAATTGCTCTGCATAGACAGGCAAGTCTTTTCCTTGATTTACATGGTAATCACAACCCAGGAAATTGATAACCAAAAATACTTTATAACACAGCTAGGGTTTAGGCTTAAATAAATCCTTTTGTTTTCCTCTTCCCAGTGTGAATATCTGGTAGGACATTTGAAAATCATATGGTATGCCACACAGTCCTTCACTGAGCTGGGCTTCTGTGTTAGAGTTCATACAATATCCCTGCATCGTCCCCTGTCTCCCAAATGCCAGTGGTGTCACACAGTCATTCTAACAATCAGAAAAGCCTCCACAAAATTTCATTTTTTTTCATTAGAGGCCAACCCCCCACGCCCCAACGTTGCTTTATAAACCAGTTGCTTGAAATTAAGTACTTGCTCTACACTGTAAAGTTGGGTAGTAAAGGAAAGCAAGAAGGGAAAGCAAGAAGCAGAAAGACCTTATATGTTCAATTTTAGGATTAATCTTATGGGATTGTAATTAAACAGAGTGGAGTATATCATTGATTTGTTAAATTTGTGATGTTTTAGACTTTTATAATATCTCAAAGTAACACATGTTGCTGTGGCTATTTGACAGGTTCACAGCGTTCTATGACACGTGGGGAGTCAGGGTGGCATGATAGAAAGGCTTTCAGGTCAGTTTGCTGTGGGGAGTGGGATTTCAGGGAGAGTGGCATGCCCTGTGTTTCAATCCTAGAGATACCACCTTCTAGCCCATTTTTTTTTTCTCACTGGGAAAACATACAAATGATATTTGCTTTATGGAATTTATTGTAAGAATTGAATGAAATAGCATGTTCAGTATCTAGAATAATGATTCAATAAATGTTAGTTCCCTTCTTTCTTTTCCTTGAACAAGATGCTTTTTTTTTGTTTTTTCAACTCTGGATACTTTTTTTTTTTTTTTTTTGCATTTTCCCCCTTTATTTTTCTCTTCTAGATCTGTACAGTTTTCATTCTCCTACCCTTGGCCAAATCCCCCCCACATAAGGAAAAGACATTTAAAAGTGTATCCCTATATGTGATCCTCAAACTAAGTTATCTCAGTGTGGAATTCTGTGTTATAGTAACTAATCTAGACCTTTTCAATGAGGGTTTCTTCAGTAAAGTTTAGTATAAACCTAATAAACGATTTAAATAAACAAAATTGAAGATCTCAGCTAAACTTGAGAAATAGGGTAGCCCCAGTGGTGCAGCAGTTTAGCACCGCCTATGGCCTGGGGTGTGATCCTGGAGACCTGGGATCGAGTCCCACATCGGCTCCCTGCATGGAGCCTGCTTCTCCCTCTGCCTATGTCTCTGCCTCTCTCTCTCTCTCTCTGTGTCTCTCATGAATAAATAAATAAAATCTTAAAAAAATAAAATAAACTTGAGAAATATTAAATATACCAATTTATTCAGAATTGCTTTGCATTGTACTTGTCAATGTTTATTTCTCGTGTGCCAAAAATAACTCATTAATAAAATCCATATTTCTTTGTGGCCCGTTTCTAGACATAGAGAATACCTGCGACAGAATTTGTCTCCGCATATAATTATATTTTACTCTCTTCTCTCATTGAACATGCAGAGCTCATTTTCAACTCTCCCCACACTCAAGTCTCCTAGGATCTAAATTGTGCTTAAGTCCTAGACACTGATACTTGCTTCCAAGAAGCTTTTGGGGAAATTACTTAAATGTTGAAAGATAGAGGAAGAACTCTACTACTGTTTTACCTCAACGTCCAAATTTATGTTTTTCCTTTTATCTCATGCTGTCTTTAGCCATGCCATTCTGAAATGGAAATATGCTTATTTGATCAGCTTAGTAGAAGGCGTATTATAAATAGATGGCCGTATAATTTATACCCCAAATCCAGACACTTCAGAGAGTGACAGGGATGGTGTTAAGAACTACCCTAGTGGGGTGGTGGAATGATGGGATGGTGGGAGGGTGCCTGGCTGGCACAGTTGGTAGAGCATAAGATTCTTGATCATAGGGTTGTGAGTTCAAGCCCCACATTGGGCAGGCAGCCTACTCAAAAAACAAAACTCTGGGACAACGGTGGTAAACTGGAATCTGGAGTCGGCCTAACTGTAACCAAATTGCCTCCTAAAAAAAAAAAAAGAAGAAGAAGAAGAAAAATATGTGAGAAAGTTTCATACATTTACCAATTAAACACCAACAAAATACAATCTGGTTTCCTGGGCAGTAAGGACGTTTTTGAATTATAGCCATTTGGGGAGGGGGTGGGGAGAGGATAGTGTGGTTACAAAAATAGAAGCAGATAGTGAGGACGCAGCGTCAGCACCAGGCCTGGAGCCAGGAGATGCTGGTACTGCTCGTCCTGGCTCTGGCGTGGTGACACATTCCTGGGAGTCGAGGACGGAACCCTGTGGTAGCCTGCCAGCTTCTTCGGGAAGCCTCCTGACCCTGCTGGGTTCTCCCCTTTTAACTGTTCTGCTTGCTCCAGTCCCAGGGGTTTTATAGGTAGGAATGGCAGTAATGTTGGCCAGCGGGGTGGGGGGAAGATGCTCCGTAGAGCCAGGGGTGCAGGAACTAGTCGTCAGCCACTGCAAGCAGAGGGGAGAGTCCTCCAGCCAGGGTTGTGCCTAAGTGTCTCTGAGCCTGTGACATAATTCTGGTCTTGGCAGCTCCTTTCCACCTCTTCCCAGTCTCTGTTCTTGGGGCTCTCTATTTCTGGGGTGGGAGATGGTTCAGAATTAAGCAACCTGAGCCTAGAACAGTCTACACACACACACACACACACACACACACACGCACTCACACTCCAAATTCAGGGCTGCCCTTACTTGTGTCACACTGGCCCTACCCATAGGAGTTTTTGTTTTTTTCTTTCGATGTTTCTGAAATGTTGCAACGAACAATCTAAGTGTCTGAGGTGGTCCCTGAGTTTGCCTTGCCCTCCTCCTTTGCGGCCTCTCATCTAGGGAACCCTGCAGCACATTTTCTTCTGTCACCACTCACTTTATCACCTTGTACATTTTCCTGCCTTTTCAGGTGCCCTAGTTTAGAATAAAGATCAGTTTCAACCTTTTTCTGTCAAGATGTTTATAGTTCCTCAAATGGCCCACTTTTTTCATGAAGTGCTCATCTCTTTCAGAATTTCTGTTCTAGAAAATAGTAAAGAATAGACCACCTTCCCCTGTCCCTCCCACTTGACTCCTCAGTGGCTCATGATGCTTGCTTTCCATGATCCATTTGGGTGGTTTTTGTTTTTTAGTATTTTTTTTAAGTAATATGCACCCAATGTAGGGCTCACGCTCACAACCCCAAGACCAAGAGTTGGATGCTCTACCAACAGAACCAGCCAGGTGCCCCTATTTGGATGGTTTTTAAATACCACATGCTTGTACCCATTTCATCGTCAGGCTTTTGTCTGCTGCCTGGGCTGATATGATGAGCACATTTAAACATTTTTATTAGGGGCCCTTTTAGGATATAATGGCCATCTTTTATACATTGTATTTGTGTATTTGGTAAACTAGAAATTTGAATCCTAAATCTCTCCGTTAATATAATTTATAAAATTTCACAAGCCACCCTACTACCTTGTTCTTAGATGTAAAATGTCTCCTTGTTATAGTTTCTTTGTCTTTTTATGTTCTTTTCCATTTTGGGTGTCAAATAAGAGGAGGCTTTAAAGAAGATAAGTAGGTTTAGAAAGCTGGAAAATTTGAGACAGCACCTGACCAGGGGAATCGCAGTGATTTATGATGTCTTTAAAGTTGGCACGTAACCGTGCAGCATTATTAGACTAGGATAAAGTTCTGACTGGAAGAATATTGTGGAAAAGGATGATATATATAGCTATACACATTTGATTTATCTTACTCGGCTTAGTGTTTCTGTAATGTCCACAAAGGCAAGACTGAAACCATCCCTATCCTTTTAACCTTATGTTTCAAGAATTGCTTTGAGAATTCTGACGTTCTCGGACACATAGTTGCTTTGCTTAGCTTTCATTAGCAATAGAAAATGTTCTCTTGGTTACTGTGGGAAGTCATTTGGTAGATTAACAAATATAAATCTGCCCCCCCTTTTTTGGATGAAATTATTTTTGTCCTATTATTTTGCTCACTAAAAAAGTGGTTGTACTGAAGAAGGAAGAGTACAAAGGATGATTCACCTTTTATTTAAGACTGGCCACTGCTGACCCAGGGCAGCTAATTTAGACGTGAATCATTTATAGAAAGTTCTACACAGTTCGAGGCAGGGCTTTGTACAATATCCTCATGAAGGTCTAAATAGAACATACAGTATCAGGTTTCTAAATATCTGTCTTGTTGCCAGTTTTATCTTTTGCAAGTGAAACTTGTTTCTAGATGACTGTAGTTGTTGATAAGGTGAAGGTAGGGGCACTA
This sequence comes from Canis aureus, assembly GCF_053574225.1. NCBI lineage: Eukaryota > Metazoa > Chordata > Mammalia > Carnivora > Canidae > Canis > Canis aureus. The sequence continues at coordinate 8,759,706 of NC_135618.1, forward strand.
TATATATATATAAATATATAATTTATATTTTAAAAACAAATCTTAAAAATTTAGTACACGTATTATGCTGGGAAAATAATTGGCTTGAGATTTTAAGTGACTTTATAATACAAAGAAACAAATGCACTAGTCAGTTTCAAGATTTTTTTAACTGGAAGAAATAATTTTAAAATTGTAAATCACTATAATTCTATAATAAAAGTAAATCAAACAATGTGTTAGTATTTTGATATTTACTAATCATCTAATACATTTGATTTTTAAAGTCCACTTACAAATAGCTCCCTTTTGCAATCTATTTTAACTCCTTTTAGGAAGTGAGTGGTTTATTAGATAAACAGTATTATTTGACTCTGTGTAGAGCAAAAACTGTGTAGTTTCTGCCTTTGTTTTTTATTTTTTAATTTATTTTTATTTAATTTTATTTTTTAATTTTTTTCTTTGTTTTAAATTCAAAGCTGAATTTATGTTTACATCACAGTTATAGCATCATGGGTTAGAAAAAGTCCAGAAGTTTGAATTCTTGTTTTGTCATTCATAAGCTTATGTGATCTTAGATAAATCATTAATGGGTCTGAGCTGGTTTTCTCCTCTCCGCACAGGGTGTAGTGATTGATGCCTGCCCTCATGACCTGACTCACAAGGATTAGTTGAACTAATGCCTTAGGAAGTGATCAGTAACTTATGTGTGTCTCTCTCTGCAGATATTAGATGTTAAGAGAGGTAACATTGTAGGGAAAAGAACTTGGACATCCAGAGTTGGAATCTTATTTGCACCAAATACTACTACTTAGAGCGGGCTCTAAGCCCATTCTTTCTTTCTTTCTTTCTTTCTTTTCTTTTCTTTTCTTTTCTTTTCTTTTCTTTTCTTTTCTTTTCTTTTCTTTTCTTTTCTTTTTTCTTTTCTTTTCTTTCTTCTTTCTTTTCTTTCTTTTCTTTCTTTCTTTCTTCTTTCCTCTTTTGAGATGTAATATATATATTGCTAGTTTCAGGTTACAGTATAATGATTCAATATTTGTATATATTAAGAAATGATCACCACAATATCCCGTTAACATCAACCAACACAGTTATAATTTCTTGTGATGAGAACTTATAAGATCTTTCTTAGCAACTTTCAAATATACAATACAGTATTAACTATAGTTGTCATACTGTACATCGCCTCCCCAGGACTTGTTTATTTTATAACTGGAAGTTTGTAGGTTTGACTACCTTCACCTATTTTGCCTACCCTGTCCGTGTGCCCCCCCCTTCCTCCCTGCTGGCAGCCACCAATCTATTCTGTATCTTTGAGGTTTGTTTTTTTAGATTCTACATATAAGTGAGTATTTGACTTTCTTGGTCAGATTTATTTCACTTAGTATAATGCTCCCAAGGTCCATCCATATTGTTGCAAATGGTGCCATTTGTAAGTCTTTATTTTTTAATCTGTTATAAAAAAAGTGTGTGTGGGGGTAATGGTGGTGCTAATATAACACCTCTCACCTAGAATTACTGTAGGCAATAAAGGAAGTAATTTGTGAAAGCACCTGATGTACATCATGTTTCTTGGACCTGTAATTTTGATTTTATTTTTCCATTCTTTCAGACTTATCTTCTCAGTTGCTTCACTTTCCCACTACTTTCCTGGAAGTGGGAGCCAGTATTCAAACTGTGTACAGCTGAGAGGGATGAGCAGGTGCTCCAGTTTATGACTATAATTGAAGAATTATTTGAGTTTTAGAAGTTATTTGGTACAATATATTTACCACATATTTTTTGGGAACCATGTAGCATAAGAAACTCAGGGCTTTTAAAAAGTTGTTAATTTTTAGTAGGCTCTGTGCCTAAGATGGGGCTTGAACTCACAACTCTGAGATCAAGAGTCATGCTCTACTGACTGAGCCAGCCTGGTACCCCAGAAGGGTAATGAGTAACAGCTTTGTCACTGGCTTGGCTAGAGCTACTCCCTTCTGTTCAGACACTTAGGGCAAGTGGGTAACCTACCATGCCCCTCATAATTATTTTTTTTCCCCTCATAATTATTTTGTTCTTAGTTTCTTAGTTTAATTCCTGCTGTTTCAAGAGCAATTAACTAGGTGGAGATAAAATTATCTTTTTTTCTCTTATTGAGTAAAAAGTCTTTGAGACTTAGAGCATGAGAACAACCCAGATAATGCCACAGTCATTAACAAAGGAAACAATCCAAGTGGTGTTCTTATGCATAAAGATAAGGTATTAACTCCTGATGAAAGTATAGTTTAGTTGAGGTACCTGGCTGGCTCATTCTGTAGAGCACATGACTCTTGATCTCAGAGTCATGAGTTTGAGCCCCATGTTGGGTGTAGAGATAACTTAAGGCCACTACTGGGGGGGGGGGGAAACATGGTGTAGTTAATTATTAGGTTTTTTTTTTTTTTAAAGAATATATTTTATTTATTCATGAGAGACACACACACAGAGAGGCTGGGACACAGGCAGAGGGAGAAGCAGGCTCCATGCAGGGAGCCTGACATGGGACTAAATCCCGGGTCTCAGGATCACAACCTGAGTCGAAGGTGGTGCTAAACCACTGAACCACTCAGGCGCCCCTAGATTTGTTATTATATACTTTTTCTATAATAACATTGATATTTCTATAATGTTTATTATAGAAAACATAAAAAGTTAGCAAAATTCTTGGGGTAGGTTGAGAAGAAAGTAGTTGCATTAAAATATTTATTAATACTGCTACTTTAAATAACCCCAAGAGGTTACATTCCAGTTGCTTATATTTAAAATCACACCCACAAATAATGTAATGCCAACTACACAAGCCCATAATTTCTTTCAGAGGGCTTTGGGACACATGGAATCTTTGGCCAAGTCAGTTCCTGTTTAAGGAAGGCATTAAACAAAAGAAAGTTGGAAATGGACTTCCTGGATTTTTTTTTTTTAAATGCATTTGATGTGTTTTTGGAGAGATTTGTGACCTCTTTATGGGCCAGAATATCTTTTGAAACACAAACGACAAATGATTTAACCTTATTCACAAAGCACATTGTAAAGTATATAATGGAGAGAAAAAGCAATATTAATTTATACTAATGACTCTAGTCCTTCAGACTTATCATTGTAACCATATTAAGTTTTAAGGGTGAATAGTCATAACCACATGATGAGAACTGGAAGATAGCAATTCAAATATAATGCATGGTAAGAACACTGTCCACGAGTTATTCTTCAACAATGGAGTTGCCTCCCATAATGTAATTTATGGGAGAAAATGAAGCCCATCTTGGTGGTTATATTAAAAAGGAGCAAAATCTGATCTCTTTAGGAAAACTCTTGCAATTTAAGCAGCTTTTAAGCATAGGTGTAAATATTACTGTTCAAGAAGCACTTATATTCCAGGAATAATAATAACTTCAAAAAGAGCTTTTTAGTTTAAAACATACTTTATATATAGTCTCTTATTGAAATTTTTATAACAACTGGATGATGTAGACCAAGCTTTAATAATGCCATGATGTACATGAGGACTGTGGAGGTCAAATGACTTGACTGAGCTCACTGAGAGTATGGAATCGGGACTAGATCCAAGTCTCTTACTTCTTCTTCTTCTTTTTTTATTTTTTAAATAAAAATCTTGGGTGCTTGTGTGGCTTAGTTAAGTGTCTGCCTTAGGCTCAGGTCATGATCCTAGGGTCCTGAGATTGAGCCCCACATCAGGCTCTCTGCTTAATGGGGAGCCTGCTTCTCCTCCCTCCCACTCTCCTTGCTTGTGCTCAGTTGCTCACTCTGTCTCTGTCAAATAAGTAAGTAAATAAATAAATAAAATCTTAAAATAATCTTTCCTAGTGTGGGGCTTGAACTCATGACACTGAGATCAAGAATTGCATCCTCTTCCAGCTCAGCCAGCCAATCAATCAGCACCTCAGTTCTCTTACCTCTTAATTCACTGTTTTTTTTTAACACACACACACACACACACACACACACACACACACACACACGGGGGGTGGGTAGGGGCAGAGGGAGAGAGAATCTTAAGCAGGTTTTACACACAGCATGGAGCCCAATCTCACAACCGTGAAATCATGACCTGAGCCAAAATCAAGAGTCAAACACTTAACCAACTGAGCCATCCAGGCATGCCCTACCTTTTTATTTTTTGCTCCTATTGGAAGGGGGAGCCACTTTTCTGTGCCTGAAATTTTTGATAGAAGAATAGGACATGAAATTACAATAAGGATGCAGAGTACCTCAGTGCGTTAAACACAATTCGCTATCTGCCTTACTGAGTTTAAGGATGAAATGAAATAGTAGGTTGAAAGAACTTTTAAAACTGAAGAATTATAAATATTCAAAATATTTGAGTGATTCTTTCAGGAATTTTTTTAGTTGAAAAATAACCTAGAATATGTTGGTGAAATTATTGGCTTGTGTAACTAAATATTCTGGGATAGGATTGTGTATCAGGATATTTTCAGCTGCAAATAATGTAAAACTACTTGCTAAAATTGTCCAAAATAATTATTTTATATAAAAGGGGTAGAGTGGGCTCCAGGGTTGAACAGAGCAACTCACCAATGCCAGGGATCTAGGTTTACTCCAACTCTTTACTTTGTCTTTCTTGGCAGTGAACTCGTCCTCTGTTGGTAGTAAGATGAGAGGGGTAGTTCCCAGACCATGTACAGATAAGGCAACATCCAGGGGAAGGAGGAAATTGTATTTAAGCACGTTTATTAAGAGTGAAAGAACTATTTTCCAGGACATTCTTGGGCATCTTCCTTCCATGTCTAGTTGGCCAGGATTGGGATACCTGCCTCTCCTAAATTACCACCTGGACTAGTTTATATCTCATGCCTAGAATAGGGGATATGAGTCCTTTTCCTCCAAAGTACACAGGAGGTATAGATACCCAACACATGAACGTATGTTAAGAGAAGAAAAGAGTGGAATGACTTCCAGTGTCCACTACTGACTGTCTTTGGGAAGGCTGGATCCAGAGGCTCTCCCTTATCCATGTCCCCCAGGTCACTCATCTAGTGTTTGCATTGAGGCTGTGTAGCTTTAGATTTCACATTATTTAGAGAGAGAGTATGTGTGAGTGCCATCTTTACAGTAGCTTCTATGGAAAAGAGAAGATTCTTTCCCAGAAATCCTAATAAATTATTTCCTGGATCTTGTTGGCCTAAATTGGATAATGAATGAATTGGTCATCAGTTAAGCCTAATCATGATTCATTCCCCATGGAACTGAGGATAGGGTCACTCCTACCCTAGTTTTCATATGGATTAAGATGGGGAAAGAGAAGTGTCCAAAACAAACTTTTGGGGGAAAGGGGAGTGTATACTGTAGATCAAGCACAATGGCAACTTAGGGATCTCCACCATCAGGCCCCAAAGGGCAATAGCTTTCTACAAGTAATCCATCTTTCCCTATAGATAGGGCACAAGTATATAGGCACACAATAAGACAAATAAGACAATAAAATAAATCCTTACCTACTAAAAATTTACAAAGCCACATATGGTGAGTCCTACAAAAGACCTATTAAATTTAATAGGTGTGTAGAAGATAAAGAAATGATGTTAGGGGCACCTGGCTGGCCAAGGTGGTGGAGCATACAACTCTTGATCTTGGGGTCATGAGTTTGAGCCCCACATTGGGTATAGAGATTACTTCAAAATATTAAAAAAAAGTTAGCTTAGGATGATGATAATAGAAAATGTAGTAGACTTTATTGGTTGGGGAAGATTTTGACATAGACTGGATTTAGAAGTTGGATTTTAGCTATGCATTTTTTGGCCAAGGAAATGCCATGTACAGATGTATGGAGATGGGAAAAGTATAAAGTATAAAACTGATAAAGACCGGAGATTCTAGAACTGAGCTGCTCAGTTTGGTAGTTAGTAGCCAAATATGGGTACTGGACACTCTGGCTGGTTCAAGCTGAATAAGATCTTTATTTTTTTTTTAAGATTTTAATTTATTTATTCATGAGACACACACACAGAGAGAGAGAGAGAGAGAGAGGAGAGAGAGGCAGAGAGACAGGCAGAGGGAGAAGCAGGCTCCATGCAGGGAGCCCGACGTGGGACTTGATCCTGGGACTTCAGGATTGCGCCCTGGGCTGAAGGCGGTGCTTAAACTGCTGAGCCACCTGGGCTGCCTCAAGCTGAATAAGATCTTAAAAAATGTAGGGCACCTGGGTGGCTCAGTGGTTGAGTCTGCTTTTGGCTTAGGTCATGTCTCTGCCTCTCATGAAGAGTTTACATTAAAATTTTTTTGAAGATTTTTATTTATCTCAATTTTCATATTGATCATATTTTTGAAATATATGGGTTATATAATTTGAATAAATTAATATCTATTTTTACTTTTGTTAATGCAACTATTAGAAAATTTAAAATTATGTGACTTGTTACATATCTGCTGGGTACAGCTGCTTTAGAAAATAGTCATGAATATTCTATTTATCTTTTTTAAAACCCAGTGTATTTAACATATTCATCACAAGGGCTCAATCAGACTTAAAAAACAGAAACAAAACAAAAATGACACTGCAGCTTAAGCTACAGACTTCTCTATAGAAATGAAGCAAAGGGAAAAAAAGACAACACTAGAAGAGAAACTAGACAGTCAGGGTTCTTGGCTGGAGATCTGCTTTGAGTAGGTTTCTTGCAGACATTTCTTAAAGGCTTGTGGGGATTTTCCAGAGCTCTGTGGCATGCGTGTTCAAAGGACTATCGGTGTTGGGTTCTCCTAGCAGGTTTGGGATGGACGACAGGATGGTCCTGACGTCTTACAGGACAGACCACTTGTCCTTCAGGATGTCTAGACAGATGTTACCCTGGGTGTAACATTGGGGTGATAGCAGAGTGTGTGAGGAACTTCACTGTGGGCAAGTTGTAGCAGGGACCACTGGCAAACTCTAAGGAGAACTTCTCAGGTTTTTATGTACTGTGCCAGGTGCTGCATGGATTGTCCCCGCCCATTAGGAAGGTTGGCAGATTCAGGTAAGGCAGAAGAAGAGGTCATAAGGGTCATCAACTCCTGATGTAGCCTCTTGGGGCCCTGTGCAGCACCTTCTTGCGCGGCTCCTTTGTGGGTGGTGATGGCTGGCAGCAGTTGGGTGGCAGGTCTGGGAGGCCATCTGGTGTTTGGTCAGGGAGACAGAGACTTGGAGAGCACAGCTGCAACTAGAATATTCCATTTATCTTATAAAAATGGGCAATGATTGGTAGTAAAGCACTAAATATGGATACCTCAAAAGATGTTAAGGATTTCATTTTATAGTAAAAAGCATCAGGAAAGTTTTATCTAATGGATGACTCACCTTATAATATAGGATACCTAGCCATGAGTTTACTTTCTTTTGATTTAGTTTGTTCACCAGAAGGTATAAAAAATGTTAAATAGTATGTTTTACTGTTCTTTATCTAGTATGCTTACAGTGGAAGCAAGTATTTCTTAGTGACTGATATGACCTGAACAGTGCATCATTTTTTTTTTCTATCCTGATAGTAAACATTTACTAGCTGTGTTAATTGGATAAGGTCAGAACTTTCTCATCTGCAAAATGAGGATAATAAGACCTAGTATACGTGTATATTCTATCAACTGAAGTAAGTGAACATGTGCTGTAAACACCACTCATACAAACTGAGCAGGGTGCTTCTTAGACATTGTAGGAGGAAGAGAACTAAGCTATCTTCTCAGAGTGAGAATGACAAATACACGTATTAAACCAATAGGACTTCAAAGCAAGGTGACTCAGACACTTGAATGAGGTATTAGACTTAAATGATGTGGGCAAAATGGAGAGATTGATTCCACCTGGTCAGTCACATTTGCCCATAGTCTCAATAGGCAAAGGCATAGGGGTGGAATGGGCGGGCAGGCATTTTAGAGTTTGGTTGAGGGGAATGTACGAATGAAGGTAGGAAAGCTCAAGATGTGTATTTGAGGTTCCTTTTGGTTTAAATGTTCATGGCTTTTGATCTATTCCAGTTGACTCATGTTGCCTTACTATACCTCAGTGGAGTAGACGAGCCTGGGATTTCCTTGTTGTACCACTGTCCATCTCTGTGCAGCACAGAACTTGGCAAAAAGATATTTAATAGATAATTGGTGGATGGATGGATGAGCAAGAATGTTGCCGCATTCAGAAAGTGCTATATCACTTCCTTATTTTTCAGCGAGGATGTGTTTGAATTTCTAGCCCTTTATCATATACTTACAGATATATTTGCTGATAGTTGTGCGTTGAGATCATATAAGTGTTAGGTTTTTATTCTCCCATGGAGAACTGACCCGAAGTCAGGGAGTTTTAGTTGCTCACTGTTACAGAGGGCTTGCACTCTATCTCTCAGTGACCATTACATTCCTGCGGGTTTTCAACACAACTTCTTGTGGAGCTCCATAACTAGCTCTGGTCCTTCCAGAAAAAAAAAAAAAAATGATGCCTTGCCTGCAAACTTTCGGCTGTCTGGAATGGAACGTTATTCTGCAGGAGAGGAAGCACAATGAAAAAGGGTCAGACCTACAGGAAATCGAATATTTGCTCTGCAGTGAAACGTGAAAAATTGAAGGAAAGGAAAGGGCTTAGTGACTAGAAGTCCACTTTGTGTGGGATTTCCTTTTTGGGGCTTTTCTCTTGCCCTGTTACATCATCATTATGTTGTAGTGTTTCAGTTCTTAACTGATAAGTTGCTTTTATATCAATGGTGTTTGGGATCCACTGTGAACACCATTAACATATTCACTGTTTAAAACAGTATAAAGCAAAACTGTTTCTTCTACTTTCTATCATTTTCGAGAAAAGAAACCAGAAAAGCTGTTTACTATGCATATTCCCTTGCCCCTATACCCACACTATTAATGATTTTTGTCAGTGGGCTAATTATACCATTGATTTACAATTAGAATAAGGAATTGAAGCCAAAACTCCCCCGTGAATAATACAATTTTTATGCTAGTACTGTATTTGCAAAAACTTATAATGGAAAAGCCAAATATATTATGCCCTGCCGAGGAAAACAAAGGGTAAATCAAAGATCCACCAGTTAGCACAGCTCACCACAGTTGAAAAAGGAAAAGGGTGGGGAGAGCAGTTTTTCTTTAAGCCTTTATTCTTTGGTACCCAGTTGCCTCTTGTCCTCATCACTAGCTCCTTTCATACACTTCTGAGATTTGATCAGAGTTTGCTGACCATGCTGGGCCTTTTAGCTGTAGAACAGAGAGAGCTCTTCTAATTCAGACACATTGTGATGGGGCTTAAAGAGCCATTAATTTTTTTATTTTTTAAAAGATTTTATTTATTCATGAGAGAAACAGAGAGAGAGGCAGAGACAGGCAGAGGAAGAAGCAGGCTTCCTGCGGGGAGCCTGATGTGGGACTTAATTCTTGGACTCTGGGATCACGACCTGAATCGAAGGTAGATGCTCAACCACTGAGCCACACAAGCATCCATCCCAAAGAGCCATTTAATAAGTAGTAGTTGTGCCATTTCTGAACTTCATGAGGCTTATGGGTGCATTAAGGCTTAAGTTCTGGTGGGAATCAGGAATGGTGGAAACCCAGGGATAGAGAGAGAGGGTTGAAGGTGAGAACTGAAGCAAGGCTCAGGTTTGGAGGAAGGGCTGACAACATCTATGGCAAAATTACTTGGTAATAGAGGAAAAAAATTTCATTTAGCCATTTTGGTGTAAAACAGCTTTTTAAAAATGTTTTTCTTTGGGATGTATGTACTCAACAGATGCTTGTTGAACTTAATTTTTGACCCAATGATGTGTTTTCAACCCTCCTTTTCCTGTTCTATAGTTTTTTATTTGGGTCCCAGAAATTACTCAGATTATGGTGGACAAACTTAAGAGTTGCACTGCAGATTTTAGGAAATGAATCCTATTTTTTAGGAAAGATTTTATTTATTTATTTGAGAGAGAGAGGGAGAGGGAGAGAGAACATGCAGGGAGAGGGAGAAGCAGACTCCCCAACTGAGCAGGGAGCCCGACGCAGGACTGGATCCCAGAACCCTGCCATCACGACCTGAGTCAAAGGCAGATGCTTAACTGAGCCCCCCAGATGTCCCTGAATCCAATTTTTGAAGGAGAATGTAGTTCAGTGAAGACTTGGTGGCATAAGTCTCTTAAAAATCCCTATACAACTGTTCACTATTCTGGTTTTTCATGCTGTTTCTACCATCAGGTGAATTTGACCATATTGCATTAACCTCTCCAGACCTCAGTTCCTTTATCTTGAAAATTAAGGGATTAGATTAATGAGTCTTTAAGGTCTGTTTTAGACCTCTTCATTTTAGTACTTCATTCATTAATTTGCTTTTCTCAAAGTACCATAATGCAAGATAAAAAATTTTCCTCATTTAAAAAAATTACCAGTTTTCAAAAATAGTCTTATATATTTTCATTGTGCCTATATTTTCATTGTGGTGTACATGGCCTAGCCTTGCCTTTGGATACACAACTTTTGGGTTTAGCTTTGTAAATGGCAGGTAATGTAGGTGTTTAAATCACTTCAAGGTTGATATGATCTGAACTCAGAATCTTGCTTTTGACAAATACTGGCTTTGTGACTGTAGGCAAATTACTTCCTTTTATTAGCCTTAATTTCCTCATCTGTGATTTGGAGGTGATAATGTATTTATAAAGTCATTGTGAGGATTAAATAAGATCATGGCTATAAATTGTTTAGTACAGAGTCTTGTCTATAGGAAATAGTATATATTACCTAATCTTAATGATAAAACTTCTTATATAATAAATTGAGGACTAAATTTTAAATAAACTAATGACCAGAATGTTTTCCTGATGGAAACTGAACTAACCTATTTCTTTCTTCCTTACAGATCTTATATTGCACTTTAAACACACCTAAAGTTGATATGGAAAAACTCTTAGGATCACATCTAGGCCTTGAAGATTTCATATTTGCCCATGTGAAAGGGATCCAAAAAGAAGTGGAAGTATATAAATCTGAGGATTCACTTGGTCTCACTATTACAGATAATGGTATTGGCTATGCTTTTATAAAGGTAAGTTTTAAAAAATAACTACATGACCTAACTGAGGGTAATATTTAAGAAAGGCTACCAGGTCAAAGAAATGATCTTCTGAGTGAAAGCTGGCTTAGCAGGGACGGTTTGATAAGATTTCATTTAAAGAATGTTTCAAAACCTCATTTTCTGTTTACCCTTTCCTTGAATTTCTTTCTTTCACTTTAGACTTCCTCTAAAATTTAAAACTTACTGAAAAGGAAAGCCTGGTCTTGGTGCCCACTCATTATCCATGTGAGCTCTTATAGGTCTGTAGCATATATATATAAATGTTTTATTTATTTATTTATTTTCTTTTATTATTATTATTATTTTTTATTTATGATAGTCACACACAGAGAGAGAGAGAGAGGCAGAGACATAGGCAGAGGGAGAAACAGGCTCCATGCACCGGGAGCCCGACGTGAGACTCGATCCTGGGTCTCCAGGATCGGGCCCTGGGCCAAAGGCAGGCGCTAAACCACTGTGCCACCCAGGGATCCCTATATAAATGTTTTAAAAAAATAAGTAATCTCTATGCTCAGTGTAGGGCTCGAACTCACTACCCTGAGATCAAGAGTTGCATGCTCTACCAAGCCACCCAGGCACCACAAGTTTACACATTTTTTGAAACTTATTTACTTCTTAAAAAATGTTTTTCAACATTTTTGTACATGTTTAAACTATATAATTATTTAGATACAAAGAAAGCAGTATAGAGCTGCAAAGACAAGAGATGTTTGGAATAGTGTTGAAAGCTAAGAACCAAGGAATGGTAAAAAGAAAAGTAGACTCATCTCTTAAACAGTTATTTTTTTTTAATTTATTTATTTATTCATGAGAGACACAGTGAGAAAGAGAGACAGAGACAGAGACTGAGGCTGAGTGGGAAGCAGGCTCCCTACAAGTAGCCTGATGTAGGACTCATTCTGGATCCCGGGGTCATGCCCTGGGCCAAAGGCAGACGCTCAACTGTTGAGCCCCCCGGGCGTCCCATCTCTTAAACAGTTCTATTAAGCAATTGTGTAACAGCTGACTTATATTGAATGCTTTTCATGTACTAGGCACTTTACATACATTTTCTCACTTAATCCTCACAATTATATTTGATACTATGTTTTTTCTTGTTGATGTATAACAAAATTTTAATGTATAGCTTACTGTACTCTTACATGTGTAACCACCACCCAGAGCAAGAGGAAACTTCATTTCTACCACCCAGAAGTCTCCCTTTACCTCTTTCCAGTCAATATGCTTCCCTCCACAAAGGTAGCCACTATTCTGACCTCTATCACCATAGTTTTGCTTGTTCTTGAACTTCATTAAGTAGAATCATATATTACGTACTCTATTGTTTCTGGCTTCTTTTGCTCAATATGACGTGTGGGAGATTCACCTGTGGGTAGGCACTATTATTAACCTCTATTCTGCAGATGTAGAAACAGTATCAGCGAGGGTTAAGTAGCTTGCTTCAGAGGTAGGTAGCTGAAAAATTCAGGATTTGAATTCAAGGGATCGGACTCCAGAGCAGACATTCCTATCCACTTCACTAAGAATTAGTTATAAACTTCATAAACAGAGCATGTTTCATATTTTCATTTTGTCCAAATATTTGTTTTGCTGATCCATTGTCATAAAAAATATCTTAGGAAAGCTGTCTTCTTAACTGTAAATAGTACTTTATTTAACTTCCCATTTGATAGAATGGCTATTTTTAGCTCTGCAAAAGATATGACTGTGCTGAAGGTTGAGTGGGTGATCAAATGGAAAATCGTGAGTTGGGAAAGTCATGTGGGATTATCTGGGGGAAGCTCAGGACATGAGGCACATGCAGCAATGCCTTTCTAATGTCAGCAGGGAAGAGCTTAGGAGTTTTGCAAGCATGTGTGGATTTTTAAGATCTAAACTCTGATGTTCAGAGCTTGTGTTCTTTCTTTCCTTAGTTTTTTAATGTCTCCTTGAATGTGTGCCTGCCTCTGTACTAGTTAGTAGTCCTGTGGAGACAGAACATGATGGCAAAAAAGAAAGTGAAGCATAAGTCAAACTGCTGATAGATAATTCAACTTAGAAGAGAAATGAATATCCTATTGTGTACATGGTTAATATGACTTTTTAAAAATTGAGGGGGATAATTTCAAACTTATTGAAAGATTATAATAATACAGAGGATTTCCATAACACCCTTTACCCATTTCTTCCAGTTTTTATCATTTGCCACATTTGCTATTTTGTAATCTTATGCATATGTATATGTGTGTATAAACATATATACAAATACATAAAACTTTTCTGAACTATTTGAAAAAGTGGATTGTATGTATTATGCCCATTTAGCCCTTACTATTTCAGAATGTAGTTACTAAGCATAGGGTTTTTCTCTACATAACTATAATACAATTGTGAACTTCAGAAAATCTAATATTAATAAAACTGCCATATGGACATTAGTTTAATATTATTTTATCATTTACTTTATATCTTCTTTAAACTAAATGTACATGTATAAACAAAGTATCCTATTCAGAGGTTACTTGGAATAGGTCTTTCCTGCCCCTTTCCCCACTAGGTGTTATTATTTATTTGAAATACTGTTGAATCCATTTGCTTCTCTTTGAATTGAGTTTTCCCCCCTCATCTTTGTTTAATTTTTTCTGAATACATAAAATATTAACACAATTCAAAAGTTAAAACTGTATTAAAAGACATTCAGAGATCTGTCACTCTTTCCCCCGGTCCTCTATCCCATTACTCATTTTTCCCACTCCTTATAAGTAATCATTTTCATTAATTTCTGGCTCACCCTTTCAGTGCTTATTTTTGCCAAGATAAGCAGAAAAAGAAATGAAACATTCCAAGAGTTTGTATGTCATTCTTGTTCAGGGACTGTGTTAATCTTTTCTGTATGGTTCCAATTTTAGTGTATGTGCTGCTGAAGTGAGTACTTGGTATCCTTTCAGTGGTGGCTAGAAGTTAGAGTAGTTTAGAGCAGGACAGTGTGATATAGATTCAGACAAAGGTAAGGAGGAAGGGTTCCATGATTAAGTAGGTAGTGCACTGTGATGCATAGGAGCATGGGCTTTAGAAGTACAGGGGGCTGGGGCACCTGGGTAGCTCAGTCAATCAGGCATGATCTCAAGATCCTGGGACCAAGCCCTGTGTCGGGCTCATACTTTTTTTTTTTTTTTTTTTAGATTTTTAAAATTTATTCATTTGAGAGAGAGTGAGAAGCAGACTCCCAGCTGAGCAGGGAGCTGGATGCAGGGCTGGATCCCAGGACCCCCAGATCATGACCTGAAGGCAGATGCTTAATTGACTGAACCACCCAAGTGTCCTGGGCTCCATGCTTTTTTTGGTCTCTCACCTTTTTTTAAAAAAGTAGGTTCCATCCCCAATGTGGAGCCCAATGTGGGGCTTGAACTTATGACCCCAAGATCAGGCCATTGTCAAAATCAAGGATCCAGTGCTCAACAGACTGAGCCACCCAGGTGCCCCCAAAAGCAGTTTCAAGAAGAGGAAGGTCATAGAGATAAATACCTATCTCAAGAAACAAGTCTCAACCTAACTTTATACCTCAAGAAACTAGAAAAAGAACAAATGCAGCCCAGAGTGAGTAGAAGGAAGGAAATAACAAAGATTAGAGCAAAAATTGAGACTGGGGCACCTGGGTGGCTCAGTCAGTTAAACATCTCACTCTTGATTTCAGTTCAGGCCATGATCTCAGGGTTGTGAGATCAAGTCCCATGTCAGAGGCCCAGCTTGTGATTCTCTCTCTCTCTCTCTCCTCCCCCCCTCTGCCCTCTAGCATACCCCACTCTCAAAAAAAAAAAAAAAAAAAAAAGGGGAGAGGCCAAAAAGACAGTAGAAACTATCAATGAAACTAAGAGCTGGTTTTTTGAAAAACAACTGACAGACATTTAGCTAGACTCACCAAAAAGGACTCAAAGAAAATCAGAAATGGAAGAGATGTTACACTGGATACCATAGAAATGCAGAGGATCATAAAAGACTACTATGAGCAGTTATACCTAACATATTGGACAATGCATAAGAAATGGGTAAATTCCTCGAAACCTACAACCCACCAAGACTGATGATGAAATAAAAAATCTGAACAGATGGATTTAATCTTCTTGACAGTAATGAAAAACTTTCTAACAACAAAAGTTTAGGACCAAATGGCTTCACTGGCAAATTTTACCATCCATTCAAAGAGAAGAATAAATACCAATCCTTTTCAAATTCTTCCAAAAATTAGAAGAATAAATTCTTCCAAACCCATTTTATGAAGCCAGCATTACCGTGATACCAAAACCAGACAGGAATGCCACAAGAAGAGCCAGCATTCCTAATAACATAAATGCAAAAATCCTCAACAAAACATTAGCAATAATCTTCAGCAATACATTAAAAGGGTCATACCTCATGACCAAGTGGAGTTTTATTGCAGGGATGGTTCAACATTCACAAATCAATATGATATATTACATTAACAAAGTGAAGGATAAAAATTATGGTTATTTCAGTAGATGCAGAAAAAACATTTGATAGAATTCAACATCCATTTATGGTAAAAACTTTCAACAAAGTGGGTTTAGAGGAAACAAATTTCAACATAATAAAGGTTCTATAGGATAAGCCCACAGCTAACATCATACTTACAGGAAAAGCTTTCAGCTTTCCACCAGTAAGATCAGGAACACGGCAAAGATGCCCACTCTTGCCACTTCTATTCAACACAGTATTGGAATCTCCAGCCAGAGCAATTAGGCAAGAAAAATAAAATAAAAGGTATCCAAACTGGAGAGGAAGAAGTAAAATGGTTACTGTTTGAAGATGGCATATACAAGAAACTCTAAAGACTATCCAGAAAACTGTTAGAACTAATTCAGTAAAGTTGAAGAATATAAAACTAATATGCAAAAATCTTAGTTCATTATTAGCATATAGAAATGTATTGGAAAAATTAAAACAATTCCATTTCCAATTGCATCAAAAAGAATAAAGTACCGAGGAATAAATTTAACCAGGGAGGAGAACAGCATATTGAAAACTACAAGATGTTAATGTAAGAAATTGAAGACAAACAAATGAAAGGATATTCCATGCTCATGGATTGGAAGAATCAATATTGTTAACATGTCCATACTACCCAAAGTAATATTACAGAAGCACTACAATCTATATCAAAATTCAATGATATTTTTCATAGAAATAGAACAAATAGTCCTAAAATTTATATGGAAACAACCATAGGAGACCCTGAATAGCCAAACAAGGTTGAGAAGAACAAAGCTGGAGGTGTCACACTGCTTGATTTCAAGGTATATTACAAAACTGTGATAATTAAAACTGTGGTATTGGCATAAAAATAAGCACTGATCAATGGGCCAGAATAGAGAGCACAGAAATAAACTCCTGCATATATGGCCAATTTATAACAAAGGAACCAAGAATACACAATGGGGAAGGGACACTCTATTCAAAAAATGGTGCTGGAAGAATTGGATAGCCACATGGAAAAGAGTGAAACTGGACCATTATCTCATACCATACACAGAAGTTAATCCAGAATGGATAAAAGACTTAATTTTAAAACTGAAACCACAAAACTCCTAGAAGAAAAGCAAGGCAGTAAGCTTACCGACACAGATTTTGGTTATGATTTTTGAACCTGAAAATAAAAGCAAAATCAAAGTAAAAAGTGGGACTATATCAAACAAGAATACACCCTGTTTTAAAAAAAATGGACAGAAGATCTGATGAGACATTTTTCCAGATAAGGCCTACAGATGGTTAACAGGTACATGAAAAGATGTTCTAAGTTATTAATGATCAGGGAAATGCAAATCAAAACCACAATGAGCTACTACCTTGCACCTGTTAGAATGGCTATTATCAAAAAGACTAGAAATAACAAATGTTGGTGAGGATGTGGAAAAAAGCAAAACCTTGTGCACTGTTGGTAGGAGCGTAAACTGGTACAACCATTATGGAAAACAATATGGAAAAAAATAATGCACTCATCTAAATAATGCTGACAAAAATTCTTATATACATATATTTATTTTTTTCATTTTATATACATATATTTAGATCAGATGCCATTTTATCTTGATTTTTAACCTGAATAAATATCCCAATTTTCTTTTCACCCAGTATTGCATGAAATCCAAGGCTGACTTAAAAACATGTATATCGAGGAATGCCTGGGTGGCTCAGTGTTGAGCACCTGCCTTCGGTGCAGGGCGTGATCCTGGAGTCTTGGGATCGAGTCCTACATCAGGCTCCCTGCGTGGAGCCTGCTTCTCCTCTGCCTGTGTCTCTGCCTCTCTTTTCTGTGTCTCTCATGAATAAATAAATAAAATCTGAAAGAAAAAACAAAAAACATACATCTAGAACCTATCACTAAAGGAAAGCAATGTGAATACTTTAAATATTATAAGTAAAGATAATACCATGCTCTCAAAAAAAAAAAAAAAAAAAAGGAAGGGAAGACAATATGGAGTTTCCTCAAAAAATTAAAAATAGAACTACCATAAAATTCAGCAATTCCACTTCTGGGTATTTATATGAAGAAAATGAAAATACTAATTCAGAAAGCTCAATGTACCAAGGGCACCTGGGTGGCTCAGTCGGTTAAGCTTCTGACTTTTGATTTTGGCTCAGGTCATGATCTCAGGGTAGTGGGATAGAGCCCCTATGTGTGGCTTTGCGCTCAGTGCAGTCTGCTTGTCCCTCTCCCTCTGCTCCTCACCCTGCTCTCTCTCTCTAAAATAAATAAAATCTTTTTTTTTTTTAAATAAAGATTTTATTTATTCATGAGAGACACAGAGACAGAGGGAGAGGCAGAGACACAGGCAGAGAAAGAAGCAGGCTCCATGCAGGGAGCCTGACGTGGGACTCCAGGATCACACCCTGGGCTGAAGGTGGCGCTAAACTGCTGAGCCACCGGGGCTGCCCTAAAATAAAATCTTAAAAAAAAAAAAAAAAAAAAAAAAAAGACAAATGCACTGTGTATTTGTATATGGTGTTCCTTGCAGCATTGTTTACAATAGTCAAGCTGTAGAAACAACCTAAGTGCCCATCCACTGATGAATGGATAAAGATGTGTGTACACACACACACACACACACACACGCACACACAGACACACAGAGTGGAGTATTAGCTGTATAAAAGAATGAAATCTTCCCATTTGTGGCAATATGGATGGACCTTAAGGGCTTTATGCTAAGGGAAATACCAGAGAAACACCTATACCGTATGATCTCTCTTCTATGTGGAAGTTAAAATATCTATGTGATTCGAAAACTTTTGAATTAAAAGAAAGTACTGCATGGTTCTCACAGATAAAACTTTTCAGGTGAAGAGACAACAGACTTTAAACATTTATGATTTTAGATTTTATAAGCGTCAGTTTTCCAGAATCAGAGTATATAAATAACCTAATCAGAAAATTCAGAGTGTACTTAAAGCCAGAAATTTCTAGAATGATTTAACATGAGTTGGCAAACATTTATATAAAGGGATGGGTGGTATTTTAGGTTTCGTCATAATTTAGGATCATGCCATACCATGTTGGTACCACCTCTGGTTGAATCCCAATTCTGTTGTTTGTTGTATTCTTTTGATTGAGCCATGTAATCACTGTATATCAAATATCCCCCTCTGTTAATAGAATGAGGCTTGTTTTGAAGACTAAATGAATTAACTGTTTACAGTTGTTATGAATGTTACTTTTTTATGAATGAGGTTTGAGAACAAACAGTGTTGGGAGGATCAGCAGCACACATCCCAGAGTTGCTGACTATGGCAGCAGGGCATGTGGCTCAAACAACCTTAAATCTGATGCCTAAGCTTTGTGGAGAGCGGTGTGCTGCCCTCAAGTTTCTGCTGATATCTGTGATGAGCAGACTGAGTTCTGGATTATATGCAACGAAATAATGGAAAATACTATAATAATGGTCTGAAATGGTTGGGAGCTTCTAAGTTGAATAATGTAGTAAATCTCATTTAAAAAAATTGTCTTCTCTGCATTTTGCAATATCATCATCTAAAGCCAGATGAGACAAAGTTCTAAGTGTCCTAGATAATGATACTAAGTGACTCAGTAAATATAAGCCTAGAACTGATAACTTATTTTTTATCCAGTCCTTTGCAATTGAGTGGCACTTTAAGCAATACTATTAATCTCTATCATGTTATGATTATCAAAGAATAGATTCTAGAAACTTGTCTCAATGGCTACCTCATTCTTTACTCTATGACTTAAGAGGCTAAGGCTTAAGTAACCCACATCATATATAATCAGTGTCTTCTACTTTGCGTCTGTATCTTTTTTTTTTTTTAAGATTTTATTTATTTATTTGAAAGAGAAAAAATGAGAAAGAGAGGTAGGGAGGCTCTGAAGCAAACTCTGAGCTGAGCGCAGAGCCCAACATGGGGTTTGATCCCACAATCTTGAGATCAGTACCTGAGCCAAAAACAAGAGTCAGACGCTTAACCAACTGAACCACCCAAGTGTGCCCTTTGCTTCTGCATCTGATTCCCCTTATGAGGTTCAAGTTTCTTAAACTGATTTTCCTATTATTCATCCTAGATCCTTATCTGATGCTTCTGACCTATGCTTTGACTTTTTTCTTGACTGCCTGGATCCTTGCCTTGCAACTTGTTCTGACTTCTGGTAGCTGCCTTTCTTCCTTCTGTCTGGACACTCTTCTATTCACAGATCCAGGACAACCTAGATTTTTGTTACTCTGACCTTTACTGGTAAGATTTATACCTGTGTCTATAAAGTTTTTCATTTTTTAGAAAAAGTTTTATTTAAGTAATCTCTACTCCCCATATGGGGCTTGAACTCACGACTCCAAGATCAAGAGCTGCGTATTTTTCTGACACAGCCATGTACCCCGTAAAGTTTTACATTTAATTAATTTTATACAATGCTTATTTTTAATAAAATTGTGACAAGTCTTAAAAATATGTGGAGGGACACTGAAATTTGTATGCTGTTGTTGATCAAAAGAAAAAAAATAGGATCAGAAGGTATTAAGAGATAAATTAGAATAAAAATTAAGGAAGTAAAAGTTATGTATAGATGTTCACATTCTCAAATGGCTTAGGGATGGGTATTTAATAGTTTTTTTTTGTTTCTTTAGATTCTACCCTTCTTTTTTTTTTAAAGATTTTATTTATTTATTCATGAGACAGACACACATACACACACACACACACACACAGAGAGAGAGAGAGAGAGAGAGAGAGAGAGAGAGAGGCAGAGACACAGGCAGAGGGAGAAGCAGGCTCCATGCAGGGAGCCCGAGGCGGTACTCGGTACTCGATCCCAGGTCTCCAGGATCATACCCCGGGCTGAAGGCGGCGCTAAACCATTGAGCCACCCAGGCTGCCCCTGCTCTTCTTTTAAATCTTGCTTATTTTTCTGTGACCCTTTAGAAACTCCAGTTGCACTAGGTGGTATGTTATAGTTACTCTTTTTTTTTTTTTTTGTTATAGTTACTCTTAATTCTGTTAACTTATAATGCTAATATGGACTCCTAATAAAACTGCCAGTCAGATTATGAAATTTCTCTCATTTTTTATAATTCACTTTTTGTAATGATAATGATCTCTGAATTGGCATTATTTCATTTGCATAAAGCGTATGAATAGTTACTACTATAATGAATATAGGAATATCTTAAAATATGGGAGTAAAAAAGAAACCTACTGTGAGTTTTGATATATAGTAATAAAACTTAAAGCCCAACCTTTCCAGAATAGTCTTTTACTATTTTCTTTCCTTCTTTTTTTCTTTTTTTTTTTTTGTGACATTGTGGAGATGCTGGGGTACATGAGCTCAGTTTTCATCTTCACTCTTAGCCACAGTGGTCACCCTGCTGATTCAAATGATGTTATTCCGGGATGCCTGGGTGGCTCAGTGGTTGAGCGTCTGTCTGCCTTTGGCTCAGGGCGTGATCCTGGAGACCCGGCATCGAGTCCCACATCAGGCTCCCTGCATGGAGCCTGCTTCTCCCTCTGCCCGTGTCTCTGCCTCTTTTTCTCTCTGTTGTCTTTCATGAATAAATAAATAAAGTCTTAAAAAAAGATGTTATTCCTCCACCTGGTAAGAGTGGGGAATGCACATGCTTTTATTATACATTTAGCGGCCCCTAATATTTCTATCCTTCCACTCCTAGGAAGGATTTGTGACTCATGAGGCCGAGTGGCCTTCCTTTTGCCCCGTTCCTCACTACTGTGGAAGAACTGAACTTGCAAGGCTGTTATCTGTGTGGGGTTTTCTGGGCCCCCAGCCCTAAAATCCTTCCATAAAATATTAATACTATCTTAGGGAGTCTTCGGTCTCCTTTTGAGACTCTGCACTACAGATTTTTGTATAGAAGTAAGATAAATTTAAGAAAGACCAATGTGAAAATTTCCTGTGAGTCTTAAGTTCTCTTGACTTAAAATATATAAAATGAAAAATGATAGTATAAAATCACTCTTACTGGCTTCCTTATTAGTTACCAATGTTCTTAGCTGACGTTGTACCAATTCTTAAATCATTACATTTGTAACTGAGGTTTAAAAATGTAGTTTGTAAAAAAAGCTGAAGCTCTACTCTTATGTAATGGGTTTCGTTTTGAAATGATTCAACAATAATTTTTGGAGGGACTTCACTGTGTAGTACTGTGCTAGACACAGAGCATATGATGGTGAATAACACCATCTCTGTCTCTAAGGATATTGCAGTTCAGTAATGGAGACTGAGAGGTGAATGGACAATTGTACTATAGTATGCTGAACTGGCAAATTACTTGATTTTCCCAAGCTTCAATTTTTCTGCTCTATGACATGAGACTTTCATAAAGGTTGTTAAAATTAAATGAGATGGCAAATGTAAAGTGCTCAGCTTAGAGCTCAGGATATGTAGCAAAACCTACTATAAAAACATGAGAGTGACACCTTGATCAGTCCTGGAGGAGTACCCCAGGGGATGTCAGAAGTTTCTCAGAGGAGGTATGATGACCGATGGAGCAGAACTCTGAATGAGGTAAGATGGTTGTCCTTTGTTGCTTGGTCTTTTCATCTTTAACTGGGCATTAAGCTGCATTGTTAACATGTCAGTGTATTATATATAATGTCTCAGGAGCACAAAAAGTAATGTTATGCAGTTCCACTCTGTATTATGTGTTATCCTTAATTTTCTTTCTTTCAGAGAATTAAAGATGGCAGCCTAATTGACTCCATTAAAACAATCTGTGTGGGGGATCATATTGAATCCATAAATGGAGAAAATATCGTTGGGTGGCGTCACTATGATATTGCAAAAAAATTAAAGGAATTAAAAAAAGATGAATCCTTTACCTTGAAGTTAATAGAACCCAAGAAGGCATTTGGTAAGTCGGGTATGGGTGTGTATGTGTGTGAAGTGTTTTCTCCCGTGGCTCGTCTTTCTAAGGGTAGTAAATACTTAGATGTGATGCCATGTGTTACAGTATATCCATTAAGGATATAGGGAATGATAGCACTGTTGTCAAGGGCAACAACTCTTCAAGGAGAAAAAAGTTGTCTAAAAGGACATTTCTGAAAGACCTTTGGAGTTACAAAGTCTAATGTCTAGTGACTCTGTGGCTGTTCCAAACTCCAAGAAGATCACATTGTATTATAATCATCTTGCTGAGCAGTAAAATTCTTGATTAAGCTCTCTAAGCCACAATATCTATTGTTCATGGACTTCAGCAGCAACAACTTTAGTTACACAAAGAATCGGTATTTAAAATAGTTATCTAGTCTATTTTAAAGACTTCCTTCAATCCCTTTCCTCCATTGGCATTTTGAATTTGGCAGCATGAGATGGTATGAAATTACTTCCACTTTGGTGTGACATCTGTACTTGCTTGGTTTTAGCCATGGCAGCTGTTTCCCAACTGTTCAACCCCCCAGGGCCATCTCATCTATAGGAAAATGTGCCAGCTTCTCTCTCACTACCCAGCACTATTTTAATAAGCCAAATGACGGCCTAGTGTTCATCAGTGTTGAAATATCTTCAGCAGAATCATTCTAGGCTGCCCTTACTCATCCATGACCCCACCCAACTTATGTTCTTTCCTTTGCTCACAGTACATAAATACTCCTTACAATTGGTCTCTAATAGTTGTTTTCTCAGGGCAGTTAATAAAAATGGTGGGGGACTGCAATGGATCTGGGGAATTACATTTCCCCTCTCTTAGCAAGTAAGCGACAGATACTAGCCATATGGAAATGGAAATTCTCTGCTTCCAAGTGATTTCTGTGCCATTTATAGAAATACAGTGTAGGTTATATTACTTGTGGGAGAAAGAGTTCAATAGAAGATGTGAGAAAAGAATGCCTTGAGCTGAGCAATGTATAGAATTGTTGAATCACTATATTGCACACCTGGAGCTAATGTAACACTGTATGTTAACTATATTGGAATTAAAAAAACCCAAAACAAAATACTGGGTGGCATGAGGAAGGGGGAGGAAGAATGCCTTATGCCACTGCTGCTCCTGGAAGCAATACTAGATGCTGTGATTCTGAATGGTGTACAACCCAGCTTTAACCGCCCCCCCCCCCCCCCCATCACAGAAGAAGGTGGGCAGCACTCAGGTTTCTATCCAGCATTCCTTTTGAAGTGGCTTCGTTTGCTAACCAACTCCCTGGGTATTATAACATAGAAATGGATAGGATGTAAGCAGTTTGAGATATTTTTATTTGATTTAGACTCTTTGTAAATCAGTCATTCTCTCAGTACAACTCAAGGGGTATAGTATTTTTCCACCTTAGATCACCACCACAAAATCTGTTTTCCAGAGTTAACTTTTTCCTATTTTTACCTATTGTCCCTGTATTTTTTTTTAAGATTTATTTATTCATGAGAAACATAGACACACACACACACACACACACACACACACACACACACACAGGCAGAGGGAGAAGCAGGCTCCATGCAGGGAGCCCGACGTGGGACTCGATCCCCGGTCCCCAGGATCACGCCCTGGATGGAAGGCTGGCGCTAAACAGCTGAGCTACCCAGGGATTCCCCCTGTCCCTGTATCTTTATAGAAAGTTGCGATACACTTTAACTTGGATGCTTGGTTGTTGTTAGTCTTGGATGTTACATATTTCATTGCATTTAGCTATTATTGCTCTGTGGTTGGATTTTTTTCCTTCAGTACCTGAGACACATGTGTAACTGGCTGGTGTACTGCACTGCCTTATGTGCCTGGCTGCTTTTGAACCTGCTCCTTGTTGCCTCATGTGAATTCTCTGTACACATTTGAGAAGGACACTGGGTAGGATTTTCCTAGTGGGGGTCTATTACTTTAGCATCCCAAATGCTGGTGGTGCTGTGGGTTAGGATATGTGGAAATTGATTTTGGAGCAATGATAAGTTGTTATCTTCTAAAGTTCCTATGACAGCTTAACCTAACTTAAATCTGCTGGACTATATGCATTTTCCACTCTGAGTTGATACTTGATTTTGGGCTTGGGGATTTCTCTTAGAAATAGGGATCTAGTTTCCCCCAGATCTCTTTGTTCTAATCTCATGTTTTCCTGTTTCCTTCTTTCCTGTGTCTTTTAGCATTGTCATTGATGAATTGATTCAAATTCATAGTCCTTCATAATTATCTGACTTTGTTGTCTTGGGTTCCTAGGAGAAAAGGGTCAATATAGGTGAAGCAGAATGTTCTGATTTCTGCAATCAGGCTACCTATGCTGAAATGAAGTCATTTCTAGGATTTTACTAAAAGCTGTTGAAATAGCCATACAGTCTAGTATTTTGACATTTCCTTACCAACTTCCCTAAAGATTTACCCTGCGGGGAGTCATGTAGACTGTGTACTAAAATGCAAGAAGGAGTGTAGTTGGTTACTTTGCAATGGTATAACAAGGATGATGAACACAACTTTCAGCCATGGATAAGGAAATCTTTACAGCCTGCTCCCATTTTCTTTTCTTTTCTTTCTTTTTTTTTTTTTTTTTTTTTTTTTTATGATAGTCACAGAGAGAGAGAGAGAGGCAGAGACACAGGCAGAGGGAGAAGCAGGCTCCATGCACCGGGAGCCTGACGTGGGATTCGATCCTGGGTCTCCAGGATCATGCCCTGGGCCAAAGGCAGGCGCTAAACTGCTGCGCCACCCAGGGATCCCCCTCCCATTTTCATATTTTAGATCCACCAATATTCACATCCCACTTCTGGGGGCCATTATATGTGCCAAGATTCTTTGAGAACCATAGAATAGACACTTTCTAGTTTAATGAAAAGGCTTTTTTATTTATTTTTTGGGGGGAAGACTATCAAGTAGGTCTCAGAAAAAAAGACTGTGTCAGTAATGCCTTGGGAAGGTCAGGAACTAAGGCCATTTCAGGTATGTATGAACCAGACACCTCTCATGGAACTGGCCTAATTAACTCTCTCTAGTTATTTCCTATCTTCATGTTACTCCACTCAGGATTCAAATTCCTGGGAGAGCGGGGGAAACATTAGGTTATGTCCCATCTTGATAGTGGGGAGACAGGCTACATGGTTAATAGGCCCACCCAAATCCTGCAGAACAGTGAGGGAGAAGTTTCCTTTTGGATAGGGAAAAAAGTAGCAGATGTCCGTTTTGCCATTAGCTGGTTTTATCTTGACTTTTATTTTTTTTTTTTAAGATTTTATTCATGACCCCCCCCCCCCCCACACACACACACAGAGAGAGAGAGAAAGAAAGAGGCAGAGACATAGGCAGAGGGAGAAGCAGGCCCCATGCAAGGAGCCCAACGATGGGACTCGATCCTGGGACTCCAGGATCACACCTTGGGCTGAAGGCAGGCGCCAAACTGCTGAGCCACCCAGGAATCCCTGGTTTTATCTTGACTTTGAATCTGATTCTATCCATGCATGATACTGTCAGTCTATTGGTGTTGGGTGCTGTGTGAATGGCAGTTTGGCAGTGTACTCTAGAGCTCATGATAGCATAGAGCTTTTTTTTTTTTTTTTTAATAAAGATTTTAAGTAGTCACTACACCCAATGTGGGACTTGAACTTACAACTCTGAGATCAAGAGTTGCATGTTCTACCTTCTGGGCCAGCCAGGCTGCATCAAGCTTTCAAGGGAAAGAGTAAAAGCCACATTCTTCATGGTGCTGGCCACTAGATTTGGAAAGGACAGCAATCCAGATTTGGACTATACTTCTGGGAAGGTCCTTCATTTATGTTTCCCACAAATAATTTATTGAGAATCTTCCGTGTTTGAGGTACTCCATTAGGTACGGTAGATACTAAGAAAGAAGACTAAGCTACAGCCCCTCCTTTTGAGGAGCTCACAGTTTAGCAGAAGACTGTTATTGACTGAATTGTGTCCCTCTAAAATTCATGTGTTGCTGTCCTAATCTCCATTAGCTCAGAATGTGACTGTATTTGGAGATAAGGTCTTTAAGGAGGCAATTAAGTTAAAATGAGATCATTAGGGTGGGCCCTGAGCCAATGTGACTGATCTAAGAGGAGAAAATTGGGACACAAATGCACATAGCAGGAGAATGCCATGTGACCATGAAGACCTCTATAGATCAAGAAGAGAGGTCTTAGGAGAAAGCAATCCTGGTAATGGCCTGATCTCCAACTTCCTCAGAACTGAGGAAATAGATGTCTTTTGTTTAAGCTGGGTGGTCCTTTGTGACAGTTCTAGGAAAGGAACACAGAAGCCAATAGGCTTAAAGAAAAATTACAGTGCAAATTCTTTGAGACAATATGAGTGCCCTAATAATCTAGAAGGTATTGGTGGAATATCTTAGCTGTCCTTTGGTCTTGGGTAGATGGCAGGCACATACTGATGTTTTCATTCAGCAGGTATTTGAGCAGTTAGTACATGCTGTGTTAGACTATGAGTTGCTGGGATAATAATAGTTTCTTGAGCATCCACTGTATTCCATCACCATACTACCTGCTTGGTATATCACATGAATAAGATATTGTTCTTGCCTTCAGGAAATTCCTATCTAGTGGGAGGAGATGAATTCAACAAAGAGAGTTAGAGGTGCTAACATGTACTAGAGGCATAAAAATGGGCGATATCAAGTCTACCTAAGGAGTTGAGGAAAAGCTTCCTGGATAAAAGATTTGAGCTGAATCTTAAAACAAGATGTAATCTGTGAACAAATTAGGGAAGATTGTCCTAGGGAGTAGAAATAGAATAAGCAAAGATGTAGAGGTATAGAGCAGCATCCTATGTTTGAGAATACCATGTATGTCTGTATGATTGGAATGGAGGTTCTAGGTGGTTGTGTGGCAAGAGATGAAAGTTCTCAAGGGTCAGTAGAGACCACATTATCAAGAGCCTTCTATGTGAAGATAAAGAGTGGGCAATGAAGGGGCTTAAGCAGGGGAGTAACATGATGAGACATGGCTTTTAGACAGTTTGGAGACTGTATCAAATGGGGGTGGTGATTTATAAGCTAGTGTGGTCAAGGAATACCATGAAGATTATGTTGTATAGGTTAAGGAGAGAGAAGATGAAATCCTGGATGAAGGCAGTTCTGGTAGGTATGGAGGTGAGAAATAGTTCTAAGGACTAGACAGTGGTGCGCTGGAGCCACTTGTGCACATTTCTCCCAAACTCCGTGTTAGTGACATCATGTTGGTGGCTTGAAAATGGCTGTGGTGCAAGTTTGGATTTTAATTTTTAGCCTGGAGAGCTGATGGTTAAACATTTACCTGCATACCACTGTATATTAAGAAGGTAGACCTGGAAACTCAATGAATGTAGAGGTTAAAGAAAAAAGATTGCAGATGATGACCCACAGATTTGTGGCTTTGCATGAGAAATGGAATGTAGTGACTTTCTTTAACATGAGGAAAATAGGAAGAGAAATAGATTTGGGTAAGGACTTAGAGAAGAGAGACTGTACTTACAGTATGATTTTAGGCCTGATAAGTTTGAAACCTGTGGGAGAATTCAGCTGGCAATGTGTAAGAGGTAGACACGTGTTAAGAACGGGAGCCTAGGGAATGGGATATTTTGAAGCTGTGGAAATCTGATCACTGAGAGTAGTAAGAAAAAGACCAGAGAGCTGTAGGGGGAGCCCAGCATTTAGGGAGTAGAAAGAGGAGGAGCCAGCAAAGCAAGGAAAGGCCAGATATGGAAGAGACAGACTCTGGATGGCCTTTTCCAAAGCATTCAAGAACCCATTACTTGTCACAAGAGCAGGTGCTCCTTTTTCTGAGGGAGAAATAGTGGCTTCTTTAAAACATAACCTCAAATTCTCCTGTGTTGATCAGAGTTTAAGTCACTATTTTTCATCTAGTGGGTCTCACTATTTTTCATCTAGTGGGTCTCACACTATTTTCATCCAGTGTGTTTAGAACAGGGAGTAGAATAGAATCAAAAACTTTGTGGTGCTTTGTGCCTAGTAAGGATAGGTTATATTGTACATATCAGTTACATGCGTTTTTCTATATTTGTGTCTCAGGTATATATATGTATATGTGTGTGTATAATTGTGTTATGATATGTGTGTATTTCTCACTGTGGGTCATAGCAAAAAATAAAAAATTGGAAGCTGCTAGTTTAAATGGTTCCCTTGTTAAAAATTTGTAGTTTGAGAAATCTCTCCCATGCCTAACATGGTTTCTCTTGGTCAGTTGCTTTCTGATCCAAATTCTCCTCCTTTTAGCCATGAGTTGATGGCAGCCTTCCCAGTCCTTATCAAGTATCGGGTGGAATGTCTCTGGTGGTATTTTTTTTAGGGCATGGCTCACTTCCTTTCCCTTTTTGCCAATGAAAAGGAACATGTCTCCACAATGAGCTCAACCCTGCAGGGTTTGCCCTGTAAACCAGACTTTCCCAAGGCTATGAAAGCCCACTCTTCTTAACTGGCTCTAGGACCAGACTAGTTCAACTGATTTGTTTCCTGTGATGCCTTTTAATTGCAGAAAAATAACTGTTAAATCTGTAAAACTTAGATTGTTTTCCTTGGATGAGTTTGTATTTATCCTGGAGAAGTTCTTGAATTTGTAATTGTTGCCCTTTATGGAAAGACGTTTGTAGAAGGGAGCCTGAAATGTTTTTGTAAATAGTTTCCAAAATCAGGGAGTTGAAAGAAAAAGTTTACCTCCTAAAGTATTGATAGTCTTTATTTTGGGGCTAGATTTTGTAATAGATCTCTGGGCTATGTCTTCTTTTAGAGGCTTCATTTCTGTGCTATGTGTCTATCAGAATAGGATGTTCAGTATGTGAAGTACGTCTGAGTCCTTTGAGTCATTCACAGTTGGAAAACTCGGACCTCATCTCTGTGATTCAGCTTCACTGATGTACTCATTTTCAAAGACTAAGTCTATTTGATATTAAGAGAGAAACTTTGGCTTTTAAGTTTTAGATGACTTTTTAGATAGAAAGTATTTTTTTTTAAGTATTTGAAAAGTCTATTTTTCATGCTACTTCTAGTGAGAAAGTTTCAACCAACAAATGCTTTTGGTGCCTTTTCATGTATACCTAATTCTACAAAATATACTGGGGAATAGGATAGAAGTTACTAAAGATGAAGAAAGGCCAAGTAGTTAAGTATAGAGACTGTCATATATGGGCTGTGTGATAATGTGGCATTAGATGAATTACGCTTTCTGTAGCTTGGTTTCCTCATATAAAAAGTGAAGATAATGAATAATATTTATCACATTGAGGATTAAATGATTAAACACATGAAAAAAGTCATAGTTCCTGACACATAGTAAGTGTTCAATAAAAGTATTATTATTATGATGAAGGTATAGCCTTCCTGTAAGGAGTAATTTTAGAAACAAGAAAAACTCAATGTCTTCTGGGTGGGCTCAGATGATTAAGCATCTGCCTTGGGTTTAGGTCATGATCCCAGGGTCCTGGGATTGAGCACGCCCCCCACCCCCAAATTGGGTTCCCTGTTCAGTAGGGAGTCTGCTTCTCCCTTTGTTCCTCTCCCTGCTCATGCTTTCACTCCTTCTCAAATAAACAAATATTAAACAAACAAACAAACAAAAAACCCAAGACAAACCCACGTGAAACATGGAAAGCAATGCAGGTGAGTTGGTTAGCAAGTTTTTTTTGGGAACTCTGGTATGGTTCCAGATCTTGGAAAGACAGATGATATTACATCTCATATCAAATAATGAGATATATCCATATATCTTTATAGTAACTGCCTGCCATTCACTTTTCTAAGTACTTTCTAAGTAGCAAATCACTTAATCCTTTCAACCATGCTAAAAGATTAAGCGATTTGTTCAAGGTTTATAGGGCCAGCTAGTGTGTCCATGATGGAGGCAGGCTTCTAACACATGCAGTGAACTTTCAGAGCCAGCTCTCTAACAATTATTATTGGACAAGTCCGTGTTTGCTGTCCTCAAGGAGCTTGCAATTTATATGAGGAGGTGGATACATTAAGAATCAAATAATTCTATTAATGGTAGTAATAGCTACCATTTACTGAATGCTTCTAAGAAGCAATAAAGAACATAGACTCTGAGGCAAATTGCTTGGGTGTAATTCCTGTCTTTGCTGCTTATTACCTATGTGATTTTTGGGCCACTTACTCCCTCTGTTCCTGTTTACTTATCCATAAAGTACTGTGAGGATTAAATGAGTTAATGTATGTAAAGCACATAAAATAGTGCTTGCCATGTAGTGCTACGCAAATGAAAGTCATTCCTAATAGGACTACTCTTATGGCCTGGTTTAATCCGCATGCCATTCCTGAGAGGGTTTTTCAGATAAGTAAACTGAAACTTTGGGCAGTTAAATGCCTTACTGAGGTCACCCAGTGGTGGACGGGAAGTGCAAGTACAGTACCTCATTCCTGTTTGCTCCTGAGGCTTGTGTTCTTCCCAGTGTAGTTACTGCCTCTCTAGAATACAGCATGAACTGTGACATGTGCTGTGATATGGATTCAAACAAAGTGCAGTTCAGCTGAGAGCTGACTCGTCCGTGACTGTGAAGGTTCTAAAGCTTAGAGAGTGATGGGGGCTGGGAGAAATGGTAAGATTGGGAAGAAGAACTTCCCCAAAGAGAAATCCATGGTTTTTGGTAGGTCCCAATAGAATCAGGGACCAGTATGCTATTTCCATGCCACTCACCATGAGAAGTGACAGGACACTTGAAGGAGTTGCATAGGGTATTAGAATCTTAAGAACTGTGGCCTTGCAATCAATCTAGGCGCAGAACACCCTGTATCCTGGGCTTGGGCTGCAAGTGGACCCACTGACTTGGACAATAGAGTTTCAGGGTAGAGTTTGTGTTGGACTGAGCACATTAGCCCTCTTGATCCTCAGAGGGGAAGACAGACTTACCTAGAAAACTAAGAGTTGGTTTCTCACCAAGCTTCTGGAGTAGGGGGCTCCAAGTCTGGTTCAACCTGACATTTCTTATACCCAGAATTATGGATTAAAATTTTAAATTCATTTCAGAAATTTAAATTGGTGTTCAGAGAAGGGAAAGATGAGTAAGCTGGACTAGGTGAGAAAATTTCCTAGAGAAGATTGCATTTGAACTTGAGCTTAGCAGATGGAAAGAAAAGTATAGACAAGGAGGGTTTTCTACGGAAAGTGTTTAGGACTGTGAAGAGCCCAGGCTTGTAGGAATTGCAGCAAATCAGGTCGCAAAAGCAGTTTCTGGGTTCTTCTTCTTCTTCTTTTTTTGTTTTTTTTGTTTTGGATTTTTAAATTTAAACTCAATTTAATTAACAAATACTGTATTATTAGTTTCAGAGGTAGAATCCAGTGATTCATCAGTTGCATACAACACCCAGCACTTATCACTTCAAGTGCCCTCCTGATGAAAACAGGAGGGAGACAAATCATGGGAGACTCTAAGCTATAAACAGACTGAGGGCTGCTAGAGGGGAGGTTGGTAGGGGGGGATGGGATAGTTGGGCTCTTCTAAGAAGAGCTCTGAAAACTAGGTGGGGGAATCTGAGCTTGTTTGTTTGTTTTTAAAGATTTTATTTAGTTATTCATGAGAGAGGCAGAGACACAGGCAGAGGCAGAAGCAGGCTCCCTGCGGGGAGCCCCTGCGGGTCTTGATCCCAGGACTCTGGGATCATGACTTGAACCCAAGGCAGATACTCAACTGCTGAGCCACCCAGATGCCCCTCTGAGCTTGTTTTTGAGGATAATATGGAGTCATTGAGGTATTATAACTGAAGGATGACATGATAAAATAGATTTGGGGGAACTAAGCCTGGAAATACAACGTGGCCGTATTTTATAGAGGAGAAACTGTAGGAGGCTGCTGTAGCCATACCTGAGTGAGTGAGAAGGGCTGGGGTCGGGGGCAGCTGCAGGCATTTGAAGTAGAGAAAAAAGCCTGAGTAATATTGCCAAGGCAGAAATGGTGGTTAGGGGGTGGACTGATGCTCAAAGGAGAAGAGAGAAGGGAAAGTTCAGAAAAAGCAAATGTCACTCCCAAGATGTCTATCCTTGGAGCCTCTATGAGAAGAGTGATTAGAAACGAGGTGGTTTAGAGGTAGAAATTGTTTGTGGGAAAGTCAGGGAGAGATGTTCAGTTCTAGATATTTTGTCTGACAGTGGCACTCTCTTTCATGTATTTTTTAAAAATATTTTACTTATTTATTCATGAGAGACATACAGAGAGAGAGGCAGAGACACAGGCAGAGGGAGAAGCAGGCTCCCTGCAGGGAGCCCAACGCAGGACTCGATCCTGGATCTCCAGGACCACACCCTGGGCCGAAGGCCGGTGTTCAACCGCTGAGCCACCCAGGTGACTCTCATGTATTTTTTGGCAAAGGTTTAAAGTGTTCACAATGATGAATTTTGGGGGTAGAACGTGCCACTTTGTCATCTTTTAATGTCCCAGTTTGCTCAGCCCTTCTATCCAGCTAGATGCCGGTGTGGCATTTACCACAAAGATCCTGTGGGAGGAGATAAATGAAGAGTGAAGTTCTTTTTTGTGGAGTGTGGCAGGTGTGTTAGATGAATACTGACTGTAATTGATAAATGTGTCTTCAGTGTAAAACCCCAGCCGAATAAAGACCCAGGCTAAACATGCACTCTTCCTATTCTAGTTGAGAAAGTGTCGTTAAAAAGAAAATTTATTAAAGGCTGACGTTTTTAATTAGGTGAGAAAAGTGGAACTATAATCCGTAAGACTAAGAATTTTGTAATCTATGTTTCCCAAGACGCTTACCTTAAGGCAGTGATTGGTTTCTTAGAACTATAATGTTTCAGGAGCATTTGGAATTAGTGACAACCGTGAATAGAAGACGGGTAACAGTTTTCAACTGTTCTTAAGCTTTGCAATAGCAGTGTAGGAGGAAGGGGGGCAAAAATGATGCTACAATATACAAGTGGCTTCCCTAATATGGCTCAATAGGATGAACATAATATAACTTATTAGAGAAACAGCAATTATGTCAATAACACATATTTTGCCTGAGTATTTGTACAATGGGAGTTGTCATGTAATTATAGGAAAATGGGTCTAACACATTGTGCTCAAAACTGTGGTAAGAGATTATTCCTTTTGTGTATGGAAGATGGCATATGAAGTGAAAAGGCAGATTATAAAACAACGTGTGGTAATACCCCATTTCTGTAAAAACAATCTTTTAAATGTAGAAGAAAAATGACTTATGGTATAGGTATACTGACATTTAATAGTTGTTTAGGTGAGTTATGAGTGAGTTCTTTCTCTAGGCTTCCTGTATTTTTTTTGCGTTTTTATTTTTAATTTATTTTTATTTTTTTATTTATGTATTCTTTTTTTAATTTATGTATTCTTTAAAGATTTTATTTATTTATTCATGAGGGACAGAGAGAGAGAGGCAGAGACACAGGCAGAGGGAGAAGCAGGCTCCTCACAGGGAGTGCGATGTGGGACTCGATCCCAGGACTCGGGGATCATGCCCTGAGCCAAAGGCAAAAGCTCAACCCCTGAGCCACCCAGGTGACACTTTCTTTTTTTTTTTTTTTTTTTTTTTGCATTTTCAATATAAAATGAACATACTCACTTTCATAACCAGAAAATAATTATTTATAAAAAGAGGCTAGCGTTTCTAGGCTAGGAAGTAGAGAAACTGAATCATCTACTTTTAGTGGCTTTATAGTTTTTACCTATATGATTATTCTCATTTTAAGCAGTTTTCTTTAATATTATAAATGGTTCTGTGTTAGAAATAGGGTATAATTCCATTGTATCACCTCTTTAAGATTGTTTTTGTAAGTACTTTTCATACCTTTTTGAAGGCTGATATAAAAATATGTAACAGTAAACCAATAATACAAGTGAACAATGACTCTTGATTTCTTGAACTCTTATGATAAAATCATGTGGAATAAAATAAGTTCATTTTTATTTTATTTATTTATTTTTAATATAAAATAAGTTTATGAAAGGGTAAAACTATTTTAGCCAGTAATTAAAACATTTTTGCTTTCATATAGGCATCCCGAGGTTCATAATCTTTTTTTGTAACACGGTCTCCTCTGGATTAAAGCTACAGACCTTCTTCCCAGAGGTGCACATTAACTTTTGCCTGTGATTTCAAGGAGTCATAAAAATGGCTGAGTTTTTCTGCAATGACATCTTAACTGAAGAACAAGATTTGGGTCACAGTTACTCCACTTCCCATAAACGTCATGCACCGTTCAGTCTCATCAAAGGAACAGTTAAGAGCAGCTGCTTATGTGTGTGTTTTGTGGGGTTGGTTCGCGTGTTGCCAGCCCTTTTGATCCAAAGGACAACTGACGCCTTGTACATGTGGCATCCACTTCTTTTTTTTATCTGCCCCAACGTCCTACCAGCTGAATTAAACAAACAAACAAAAACTCATGGCTATTCTAAAGGCGTCTGAGAGATGTTGATGAGAGGAAGGGCACGTGGAAAAGAAGAAAATGTGCAGTTAACATTTTAGATCCTGGGGCACAAGCTAGGTTTTAGGTCAGCTGTTCTGAGAAGTGTGTGTTTGTGTGTGTGTGTGTGTGTGTGTGTGTGTGTAGGGGGCTAGACGTAGGGTAGGGAGCGTTTGAGTGGTGTTTAGAGACAGTTCCATTCGTGTATGTCCAAGCACTGGAAGGCCTCTATAGAAATCGCTTCACTGCTTAAACAAAATTCTGTGTTGTGAGATGTCTTGTAGTTGGAGACTGTAGAAGACCTTACCAAACTGGCTTGCACAGAAAAGGGAATCTTCTGAATCAAGCGTCCTTGAGTGATGCTGGCATTAGCAAAACTCCATGTAGGGCTTGTATAATGTGATCAGGACTCAGTTTCTTACTCTTTCTTTTTGCTCTGCTGCTGAGGCATCAGCTTCATTATTCACATATCATGTTAAGGTTAGCTTGACCCTGTGTCCCAAGATGGGCGTCAGCAACTACAACTATTGGGACTGTGTGCTTCCTTATTCATGTAGAACAGAAAAGGAGAGTCCTTGTCTCAGAATTTCTAGCAGAAGTCCTTAGGTTCATTCTAATTTCACTCACATGGCCACCTCTGAAATAGTCACTTGTGGTGAAGGGAATCCATCAGGTTTCCCATCCCTGAAGCTGGGAGTGGCCCCCTTCTCCTGAACCACAGTGATCCTCAAATGACTGATGGGTCTGAGAAGACAATGAGTGTGATGGAGGGCCTCCACTGCTGAGTGCCCCCATGAGGGGTTGGGTTTATTTATTTATTTTTTAAAAGATTTTATTTATTTATTCATGAGAGACATACACAGAGAGAGGCAGAGAC
Organism: Canis aureus; assembly: GCF_053574225.1. Lineage (NCBI taxonomy): Eukaryota > Metazoa > Chordata > Mammalia > Carnivora > Canidae > Canis > Canis aureus. The sequence goes on from NC_135618.1 coordinate 8,795,448, forward strand.
ATAGGCAGAGGGAGAAGCAGGCTCCATGCAGGGAGCCTGATGAGGGACTCGATTCCATGACCCCAGGATCACGACCTGAGCTAAAGGCAGATGCTCAGCCACTGAGCCACATGGCTGCCCTGAGGGCTTGGGTTTAAATTCAGCCACTTTGGAGAATCTGAGTAGAGCAATGGGAGGGTCATGTGTTGTCTCCACCCTCCTGTAAACTGAAGGTGTGTGTGTGTGTGTGTGTGTGTGTGTGTGTGTGTGTGTGTTGTAGGGGGTTGGGAATCATAGTTTCATGGAAAAGATAGAGCCAAAAAGAGACCTCTATATCCGAGGTGACAAATTTCTGAACATTCTCGGAAAACTATCGCAAATATTTCTGATGGGGAGTTTGAAAGGAGCAGATTTCTTCTCTCCACGTTGAAATGTGCCAGCAGAAGCATTCTTTGATATGAACCAGGCTGCTGGGCTGAGCGCATTTTATACATGAGCCACGTAAATGTTTAAAACAGCATCATATTTTGGTGTTTTTCACATTTTATGGATGAGAGTTTATTCTCTTCAAGTTCACACAATTTGCAAACAGAGCTGGGGTTTAAACTCAGGTTTTCTGATTCTGAAGTCCGTCTTGTTCACTGAGCAAGTGTTGGATGTAGCTGTGTCTGTCTATACCCACCTCCTGTTGAAATCATGGCTCTGTCTCTGCTCAGGAAAGGGATGATCCCTGTTCTACTACCCAGTGAGGGCCCTCATGGGACCAGAACAGACTTTGTGCTGTTAGAAGTGAGGAGAATGCTCATTTCCCCCACTGTGTCACTCTCTCAGTTGGGGATCTAGTCATATTATATGTGTTTATTCTGAAAATAGGGCTTTGGTTTCTGTCAGCCCCTCTTATTTCTCTAGAGGTGGGGGTGGGACTAGAGACAGACCTTTTTCTGTCTTCTCTGTTTCCCATTTTCTCCACTTGACCTTCATGGTATAGCAGAGACTGGAGGTTGGTCTGTTTATTGAAAATACCACTTAAAATGGAGTATCATAAAGAGTGATACAAGTGTATATAAATGTCTCATTTTAAAACCTGTATATTCTTTTACTATTTTTTAAAAAAGATTTTATTTATTCATGAGAGACACACAGAGGCAGAGACATAGGCAGAAGGAGAAGCAGGCTTGCTGTGGGGAGCCCAATGTGGGCCTCGATCCCAGGATCCCAGGATCACAACCTAAGCCAAAGGCAGATGCTCAGCCACTGAGCTACCCAGGCTTCCTTACTATTTTTTTTTTTTTTTAATGTAAAAACCACTTTCTTTGAGTGGAGGACACAAATTGGAGTTCTGTAAAGTCCTATATAATTACAACCTTAATGCATGCTTATAGGTTCTGTTTCATTTTAAAAAACTAGATACGTGAAATGCTGAATGTTTAAAGATATTTTTCCTAATCTAGTGTTGTCTTGCCCACACCTAATTTTTTTTTTTTTTTTGTATCTTGCCCTCATGGAATCTTTCCAAAGCAGTTAACCTACTTTTCCTAGCCATAATAACTCCTTGGTTCACACTAACTTCATCAGGGCACGTACTTTTAAATTAAATTACATAATTAGAGTAACAGATACAATTGCCACAAAAGGAACTTGGGAACAAATGTGACTGCTTTTTGGTGCCATCTACTCAACAGTGGGAGCAGCTGTGCACACACAAGCTGTGAGTGTCCTGTGTCCTATGAGACCTGCTGCAGGTGGATAGTCTGTGTGCTTCACAGGAGTGAGGAACCCTGAATCTAGTGACTCCAGCTAGCTGCGGGCTGGAACTGCATCCCTCTCCTCAGCCCCAAGAGAGGCCTCATATAAACTTGTTCATAGGAAGTGAAGGGACTGATTTAGGGCTCTTGGCCTGGTTGGTTAGACATGCTTAGGGCCAGCACAACCAAAAGTAGGCCAGATAAGAAACATTCTCCACATTAAAACATTCATCGCGGAAGCACAGAACTTGTCCTCCCCACCGCCCCTCCGCCCCTCCCCCGGCCCCAGTGGGTGAACAGGACCATCCTGCCTGTTTTCATATATAAACTGGTTGATTTAGGTCCCTGAGTCATAGGATCATAGGGAAACATGGCTTCTGTTTCCTCAGCTGAAAGGCTGCCTTTCTGGTGGCCGGGACAAGCCAGAACTTAAATTTTAACTTTTGGTGCCACCAAGTGGTTGGCTTTGAGATGACTATTCTCATGGATAACAGTTTGACAAATAATGACTTAAAAAAAATCTGGGGTGAATTGGCAAAGCACATAGGATTTTTAGGACAGTGAAACTACTCTCTATGCTACTGTAATGGTGGATATATGTCATTAAATTTTCCAAATCCACAGAATGTGGATTCACCAAGAGTGAACCCTAATGTAAACCATAGACTTTAAGCAGTGATGTGTCAGTGTAGGTCTGTTGATTGTAACAAATGTACACTGTGGTGGTGGATGATGATGATGGGGGAGGCTGTACATTGTGGGGGCAGGAGGCATATGGGATATCTGTCTGAAGTTTTGCTGTGAACCTACAATTGCTTTAAAAAATAAAGCTTATTAAAAAAATCTTCCATTCTACCTACATTTTTCCCTTTTAGCTACTAGTGTTGCAAGTAAGAGCAAGGTAAGATAGAGACATCATCTAGGGGGGCTGGCTGACTTCTCCAGCATGGATGACAATCCCTTGATAAAGTTCCCACATTTCAGAGTCTTTAGCTTTGTAAATCTTAGAAACTTTTAATTTTTTTGCTGTCTCCAGAGTTGTTCCATTTTCTAAGGTTATATCATACTCACTAAACTTCTAAGAGACTTGTTAAGTCAGAATGCTAGTGTAGTACTTTACAATTAGAAATGTAAGTGTCTGGTAGACCAAAACACATGTGTTAGCTGAGCAATGCATTTACTGTCCGGTAGGAAATTTATATGGGAAGACAGATTATACTGAGTAGGCTGCTTGGTGAAATCACACTGGGGTGTGTGTGCGCACACACGTGTGGTAGATGGAGTGGGAGGTGTGAGGTTGTTTATCTTGAAGGTTAGTATCATTAAGCTGAGACTGTCTTTTTGAAAATTTAATTTGTGCATAAGAGAGTGTGGGGGTGGGGCGGAGGGTGAGAGAGAGAACAACTAGGGGAGAGAGGCAGAGGAAGAGGGTTAAACAGACTCTTTACTAAGCAAGGAGCCTGATGTGGGACTCGACCCCAGGACTCTAAGATCATGATGTGAGCCAAACGCAGATGCTTAACTAACTGAGCCACCCAGGCTTCATTTTTATTTTATTTTATTTTTAAAAATTTATTTTATTTTATTTATTTATTATTTTTAATTTTTAAAAATGTTATTTATTTATTTATTATTTTATTTAAAAACTTTAAACTTTTAAATTAAATTATTTTTTAAAAGATTTTATTTATTTACTCATGAGAGACACGGAGAAAGAGAGAGAGAGGCAGAGACACAGGCAGAGGGAGAAGTAGGCTCCATCCAGGAAGCCCGACGTGAGACTCGATCCTGGGTCTCCAGGATCACACCCTGGGCTGAAGGCAGTGCTAAACTGCTGAGCTTTCAGGCTAAACACCTGAGCCACCCCTTTTTATTATTATTTTTTAAAGATTTTAGTTATTTATTTGAGATAGAAGAGGAGAGAGAGAGAGAATGAATGAATGAATGAACGAATGAATGAGTGGGGAGAGAGAGAAGCAAAATCCTTGCTTAGTAGGGACCCGAACACTTAATCCCAGGACCCTGGAATCACGACCCGAGCTGAAGGCAGACGCTTAACAGACTGACCCACACAGGTGCCCAAGGCTGAGACTATCTTGAGCACTTTAGGTCTGTATGTGACTCAGAGCTGGGAACACGTTGCAGGGTGGTGCTGATGACAGACTGACTTCATCTTTCTCTTTGGGCACTCTTTTGGAAACTCTGTGCTGAGAGGGTTTTTTTTTTTTTGTTGTTGTTGTTGTTTTTTTTTTTTTTTTTTGTGCTGAGAGTTTTAATTCATTCTTCCCTCAGACAGAGCCAGTATGAATTCATTAATTCATTCTTCCCCCAGACAGAGCCAGCATGACTGATAAGGCAAATGCTATAGACTTGCTGATAAAGCTCTAGTCTTGGAGAATCTCTCTGGTCACCATGATTAGCATTAGCTTCTTCAGCCACCATTTATAGGCTTTTGCTTGGGAGAACTGGTCTCTTTATTGCATGATAATTTTTAATTTCATTCTCAGAAAAAGACTTGTTTTATGTTTTAGTGATCATGTCCCAAGATGTGGGTTAAAATTAATATATAAAATCCTAATCACATAGGTAGTAGATTCCCAATAGCAAAACAGTACTTGCTGATAGGAATTATTCTAGATTCTAAGTCAATTAGAATCCATTTCTGCAGTCCACTTGATGTCTGTCTTGAGAGCATTGTATAGACCTCACAACCTACTTGCATGTCCTGTAGTTCCTCATTGGAGCTCTGATATCTCCAGTTCTTGGTATGGCCTCTCCCTGCCCCCACCTCTGTCCCTTGTCCCAAACTGCTGTCATATAGGGTCCTCAGCCAAGGGTACTCGCGGGATATTTGCAAAGTTGTAAATTGGTAGCCTGTGACTAGAATCGGATCCACAGATCTTTTACTTTTGCCAGTATGTTGTTTTTATGAGTTTGGCTTAATTGACAAAACTTAAAAATGAGGAGATTCATAGAGAACTCTGAGTATCTAGTTTCTTTTCAAACCAGTTGATTCAGCTATGCCGCGCATTTCCACAGGGCAGTTAAGTTATTGGAGTGGCCTAGAGAGGGCATGTACCTTGGAGTTATCCTCAGGCCCCACCCTACCCTTTCACTCATTTATGATACTGCTTGGTATTGGGAAAGGAGTGACTCTTGGTGCATAGGAAAAGCAAAAGAAAAATAAGACACATCAAGCCTAAGGAAAGCAGTGGTTTTCCTTGGATTTTTTGCTCACTGTTTGCTTGCCTGCCTTCTGAGGGGAATTCCTTCCTTGAAACTTGTTCCTAGCCTTTGTAGAATCCTGCTTCTCTCAGTGTGACACCACTGAATATATGCCTTGTGCTTGTAAGAGGTGTGGTGTTGGAATGTCATTGGGGAAAGCATCTAAACTTTGGGGTCACAAGACCTGGGTTTGAACCCCAGCTCTGCTCCTTACTGCGTTCTGTTTCCTTTTCTGTAAAATGAGGGCTGTAACTCATCTCATGGGTTGATAGGAGTATTAACTGAGATTCCGTATATAGAGCATCATGTAGAAGTCTGGCTAAACCTCTGCCTCTGCTCCTCTGTTACTTAGACCCCTTTTTTCTTATAATAAAGCTGTTTTATTTTTTATTCCTTACAACTTCCAGTCTTTCCCAACTGTACACTTCAAATATTTCCGTTTTCTTTTTGTAGCCACACTATGTGTAGAATATAAGAATAATGATGGTAGGTGAATTTATTTTGTTTAGGAAATTGTATAAGAAGGCGTATTTCCCATCAGATCCCTAATTGTGTATATAGTTTTATGATAGAAACTACATTTGCTTTTATAGCAGTCTGTTGAAATTCTTTCTGAATATACACACCTTTCTCCCTCCGTTGTTTGTTTACAGAAATAGGACCAAGGTCTAAGCCTGGAAAGTCATCAGCAGAAAAAATTGGTACCGAAAGAGGGACACTTCGCCTGAGATCAAAGGGTCCTGCCACCGTGGAAGAAATGGTAGGTTATGTTTCTTTAATTCTCATTCTGCTTGGAAATGTGTGGCTACTCATGTTCATTAGAGCTGGAAATAAAGGTAAAGCCACAAAGTTAAACAAAATACCACATACTCTAATTAAAGCATGGACTTTAATTCATTGCCTACTTAAACGGTAGGAAAATTATTGAAAGCATTTAAGAAAGAAATGTAGAAAGTAAGTGTAAGAGAAGAAATTGCCATCTATAGCCATCTTCAGCTACCTGCAGACAGCATTTGCTAGAGTCTGTAGATATCTGGACTGGCTTGAAAACTTAAATATTATTATTCATACTAATAAATATCATTATTCATGATAAAACATTTTACAGTCATCTTTGACTCTTCTCTTTCATGTCCCATGTCCCTCCCACTAGCAAGCCCTGGTGGATCTACCTCCCTAATAGACCAGAATCCAGCAACTTCTCACTACCCGTGCCCTTATTACTCTGTCCCAGGGTACCTACAACTTATCCTGAATATTGCAGTTACCTTGTATTAAGTCTTCCATGTTCACCCTTGCCCTCTTTCCCTCTCTGCTCGGCACAACAGCCAGAATTAAAAACACAGGTGGTTCCTCTTCTGTTCCAGAGACTCTAGGGGTTTTCCATGCCACTTAGAATAAAAACTAAAGCCCTCAGATTGACCAGTGTGATTTGACTCTGCACTTCTTCTCTGCTCTTGTTTCCCACCGCTCTCCTCCTGGCTCTCCCTGCTTCAGCCACATGGGTCTCCTGGCTGTCCTCATATACTCCAGATGCATCACACTTCAGGGTCTCTGTGTTGCTCTCACCTCTCCCTGAATGCCTTGCCCATTTATGGGCATGGCTCACTCTCCTGACTTCTTCATGTTTCTGTCCACATATCACCTTATCTAAAAGGCCTTCTTTGAGTATCTTGCATGAAGAGCAACTCCTATCACCCCTCCTCCTGCCCAATCTTCCTTGCCCTTAGTTATCTTTAGAGCCCTAAGCACTACAGGACACATTGTATCTTTGTTTCTTGCCTATCTGTTTAGTTCCTTTGCTCATGTGTTTTGTTCACTGCTGCTACCCCAGCGCCTAGAACAGTACCTGACACATCAAAGGAGTTCAGATCTTTGCTGAATTAATTAATAAATGATGCATTTAAACTTGAGAAGAGTAGGATTTTTTTTTTTAAGGCTTCAACATTTTTCTTTCTTTCTTTTTTTTTTTAAGACTTTATTCATTTACTCATGAGAGATACAGAGAGAGAGAGAAAGAGAGAGAAAGAGAGGCAGAGACACAGGCAGAGGGAGAAGCAGGCTCCATGCAGGGAGCCCGATGTGGGACTCGATCCTGGGTCCCCAGGATCATGACCTGGGCCTCCAGGATCATGACCTGGGCCGAGGGCAGACGCTCAACCGCTGAGCCACCGAGAGGTCCCAAAGAGTAGGGTTTTGCTGATAGACTCAGTCAGTCTTTGAGTGAAAAATACCGAAAGGAGAGGAGAGAAATGGAGGGAGGAGAGAACAGCAGGGGTGAAGAGAGGCAGGGATAAGGACTCAAGGTGGCAAGTGGTGGTCTGCTCATCCAGTGAAGACAGAGATAATGAAGTCCTCCTGTAGGCAGAGGGGAGGTCAGGCATGTGTCTGAGGCTGGGGAGCTCCTGCAGGCAGGGGGCTAGTTGTGTGTTCATATTGTTCTAGGATTCCCCATGTGTTTGAAGAGCAGACGAGTGAGACAGGTGAACAGTTAGGAAGCTGTGTTCACAGAATGGGATCCCAGAGCTTGCTGGGTGATGATGTCCAGGTCAGTCATGGGGGTGGTTTGTTGGAGCAGACACTCAAGGAACCATGAGGCCAAGGTTATGCTTTTGAATGTTCGAGTCATCCAGGATGTTGTCGGTTCAGGGGAATCCAGAGGAAGATTCTGAGTTCGGTACCTTGGTACTGGGTAGTGAGTGCAAGGATTGATGTGGATGCAAATGACAAGGAAGAGACCTGGGGGAACCAGAAGCATTTTGCAAATGAGATAGGGTGAGGTATGTGAAAAACTCAGGGCAGTGACATCTGGTCATTCTGAGTCTTTAACTTTCCTAGTGTCCTGCACACTCGCAGGCATATTGCTGCAGACCAGGAAGTGTTTATTAGGTGAATGAACAAACTGGAGTGGAAGAAAGGAATCTGGAAGAGAATGGAAGAATAATGAGGAGGCTGGCAGGGAAAGCCAGGAGAATGACAACTGCTTTCCAGTCTAGGCTGTGAGGAACAAAGGCCAGATCTTAAAACTGCTTACAAAGCAGGCAGAGGCAGCAGGAAAACTCTATGTTGCTTGGGGTGGGGGGAGGGGGGTCACCTTCGAATAGTTAACATAATTCATTTGTGTTGAGCACCTGCTATGCATAAGGTGCCGGGATGAAAAAGAGCAGCTGAAGATCTATCTGGGGAAGTAAGAAAGATTCATTTGAGGATAAACATCTAAAATTCGATTCCTATTTGCATAGCCTGTTTCATTAAATAGGGTAATTGAAAGTAGCTCGTAATAAAAAGAAAAAGCTAAAAAAAAAAAAAAAGAAAAAGCTAGTTTGGTACTTTTATTAAATTTGGTGCAAATGACTTATCATCTAAAGGATTTATAGATTGGAAACAAATCACCCCCCCTTACAACCCAGCACACATTCTGAAAACTGTGGAAGATATTTCACCTGCATACCTCATAAAATTATTCAGTATGTGTTTCTTGAGACAGGTGCAGTCCAGGTTGGTGATACAAAAATGAATAAAGACCTTATTTCTCCTTGAAGGGAAGGGGGAGAGGTGTTGAAAGAAGCTGTTGAAAACCAGGGAATAGGTTTAGTGTCACAGAAGAGGGCTAATCAGTTGCTGTCAGGGATGGGGAGAGAGGGACGGGTGGGGGGTGGAATATATTTCCTGAAGAAATGATTGAGTTGGTTAAAGATGGGAAAAAGAGTGTTCTAGGCTTGAAACAACAATGGGCTTGGGGACCTTGGGATTTGAGTGTGGGGTGCTGGTGGGACCTGCTGGGGGTGAGGAGACCAGGGTCAGAACGTGAAAAGTCTGTGGGAATGCGGGAGCCATTTAAGAATTGTGAGGAGAACAACATAATTTTACATTTTAGAAAAATCCCTTGGATTCTAGTGGATGGATTGTTGAGCAGGGTATATTTGAGAGGGTGAAGATTGCAGGCAGAGACAAAAATTAGAAAACTTCTCCAAATACCAGAAAATGAGAGCCGAACCCAGGCAGTCAGAATGTGAGTAGAGAAAAGGTGATGAGATCAAGAGCCTGTTGCTTGACACAGTACATCCAAAATACACCATAAAGAAGGCAAGAGTGGTATGTCATAACTGTTACTGTTTTTAAGGCTTAGTTCATATAAGTAAGAACATGAGAAAGTTGTAATAATGTTCTCAAGGAAATAAAAATTGATATTCATAATAAAAGGGATATTCCTAATAAGTTTGGAGAACACAAAGCAACATATATTTATTTATAGCAGCATTAAAAGTATTATGAGTTTCTTACAGTTTAATCTTGAATTCTACATTTGTACCGATAGTTGATTATTTCACATCTTTGGGTAATTTTTTTTTCAGCTAGGTAATTTTTTTTCAGCCATTTAAAAACAAGTATTGAAATAAACTGAATGTAGAACCAGACTTTACCAACATTAAGCCAAGATTTTCAAAGAATAATAAAATGTATCCAATCATGTTTTATCACTGAAACCTTTAATAATTGTTTTAGGAAGAACGAAATATTTTGGTACCGTTAATGCACAAAAATTACTTAAAAGTGGTGGTTGGGGCAAGTGAGTGGCTCAGTTGGTTGAGCATCTGACTCTTGATTTCTGCTCCAATCATGAGCTCAGGGTTGTGAGTTCAAGCCCCGTGGTGGGCTCCAAGCTCAGCAGGGAATCTGCTTGTCCCTTTATCTCCCCCTCTGCTGTCTCTCTCAAATTAATAAAATATTAAAAATAACAACAAAATGATTGTTTCATCATTTCATCCTTATAACATTTCTATTTTTGTATGTTTTTATAATGTATATATTAATATGGTAATAGATGTGTGTAATCTATGAAAGATACATGCTGTTAAAAATGATTAAAGAAAGGGTGCCTGGCTGGCTCATTCAATAGAGCATGCAATTCTTGATCTCAGGGTTGTGAGTTCAAGCCCCATGTTGGGCATAGAACTTACTTCAAAAAATAAAAATATAATAAAATATTATTAGAATTAAAATCATTAAAGGAGACAATTTACATGATACAAACTTTACTCAAGAAGTGGACAATCCCCTTTCAGAGAATTGCAAAAGGTAGAAGTCAAGAAACTTGACAGGATAAAGATTAAAGAACAAGTAACAGAAAAATAGAAATTTTTCGATTGGCTGGGGCCACATACTGAATCTTGTTTGGGGTAAGAAGTCCCAGAATTGGCTTATGTTTGGATATTGGCTGACTAGGTTATACTGTGTTTCTATTAAGCAGAGTGTTTACAGGGACAAGAAAATTAGATAACATGACACCTTGGACAGTGTGGCTCCCTCCGTCTTGGGCCTAGAAAATTACATATATATACTATATATGAAAATTAAATAAAAAATAAGTAATAAAAGTATATGTTCAGATATATTTTACCAGTAGGGTGATCCCTTCAAAGGTTTGGAGACCCTTCATCTACATGATGAAGGCCAAAGCCCTTTTCATGGTACATAAGACCCCTTAAGATCTAGTCCTGTCTGGCTATACTCTTTATCAGACTCTGTGACCTCACATAGACTTTGTGTATCAATTGTGATACTTTTTTTTTTAAAGATTTTATTTTAGGTAATTTCTATGCCCAATGTGGGGCTCAAACTCACAACCCTGAGAGTAAGAGCCCCAGGCTCCACCAAGTAGGTGAGCCAGCCACCCTTGTTGCAATATTTCTATTTGTACTGTCTTCTCCTGCTTATCTTCCACCAGTTTATTTATTCATGATAGACACACACACAGAGAGGCAGGGACACAGGCAGAGGGGAGAGGCAGGCTCCCTGCAGGGATCCTGATGCAGGACTTGATCCCAGGACCCCAGGAGCATGACCTGAGCCAAAGGCAGAAGCTCAACAACTGAGCCACCCAGCTGCCCCATGAAAACACAGTTTTTAAGTCTTTTTCTCAAGTCTTCAGTGACTCTTAAGAGATTTAAACTTACTTTGCCGGTGATGGCTCTTCATATCCTTTAAAATTTTTTCTTATTATCTGTTTTCATACTTTTGTTTCCTCTTCTAGATTGTTAGCTACCTGGAGACTGTGTTCTCACTCTTCTTCTTTGAATCTGTAGCACTTAAAGCTGACACTAAAAATAAGTATTTACCGTATTGATTTGTATTGAGTTACAGAGCACATTGTACATCTATTTCCATTCAAATGAGCTGATGTACACAACCCTGAAATGGCTCCTTGCCAGATTTTCCTTTATCCTTAGGCTTAACATTCAGGAGGTTTCAAGTAAAAATAATATCTTATTTTTCTTTTCTTTGATAAAGCCCTCTGAAGTAAAAACAAAAGCAATTGAAAAGATTGATGGTCTTCTTGAATTGTATATGGGAATCCAAGATACTGATTTAGGTAAGATTATACTATTTTTAAAAGTCTTATATTTCTTAATTTGATGGAATTTAGTGCTTCTTTATGTCTTGCTTGCATTTATACCCAATGATACTTTTCAAGATAAAAACTATGTGTAGAGTGATGAGAAAAGCATAATGAAAATAGAGATAATAAAAGAATAATGAAAAGACCTTGCCCTTACCATTTACTAGCTGTGAGTCAAGTCAACTTTTCTAAACTTCAGTTTTTAATCTACAGAGTATAAACTATAATAAGAATAGCTTTTCTTCATAGGCTTGTTTATGGATTTAAGGATTACATCTGAACAAATTTTGTAAATGACACCTATGAAATGTATTTGATACATCAGATCTACATTGATTAAGTTACATGTTATGATATTGAAGTTACGTGCCCTTATAGGATTAATGAGACCCTGGGAGCAATGAATCAGAAATAGGAAGGAAAAGGAGGCATCTGTTGTGTGATTGATAAGGGCAGTTGAGCAGTTGAATTTCGGGATATTTCTCATGTCGCCATTAGGATGTCAGGTTCTTGATTTGTCACTTGCAAATAACGAAACAATAGCAACCAAATTTCAACTGACATGATAAAAGAGGGGAAATGTTTTGGTTCTTATAATTGAAAAGTTCAGAGGTAGATCATGTGTTCAAAAATGGCTAGATACAGAGTTCCCATGCTGTCATCAGGATGTGGTTTCTCTTCTTTCCATTCAGGCTGTACTTTAGGCCTCTGCAATGTCCCCTGGTATCTTCAGGCCCTCCCTCACGGAGCCAAATTGATGGCCATTGGCTCCATCCTCTACACTTTGCTGTCAAGTGTGATGGGAAAAGGAGAGGGCCTTTTCCACGTCATTCAAACAAAATGCTTAGGATTGACTCTGACTGGTCTGATTGGCTCCTGGAGCCAATCACTGAGGCTGGGGGATGGTTAGGTCTGGGTCAAATGCTCTACCTCTGAAGCCAAGAGTGACTGAAATACTAGGGCTGAGCTGGTGAAAAGTCCTGGTGCCTCCCACAGAGAAGTCAGAAAAAAGTGCCCTTGAGAAGGGCAGATGGATGCTGGGTGGGGAGAGTAACAGTGCACTGTCACGGTGGGTTTGTGTCTGCATGCATCCGTGTGTGTGCATAGAGTGTGTGTGTTTGGATTAGGTACTCAATACATTTTTTTAAGCCAAAGACTTGGACTGTTTTGTTTCCCTGCTACCAGGTTAAGTATTTTACTCTGGCCCAGGTAGGATATTTGAAAATCATTATTCCTTTTCTATTTCCGCTCATTCTTCCTTTTTTTTTCTTATAGAGTCTATTCTTGTGTTTTTCTTGGTTGTCTGAACATTAATTAATTAATTAATTTATTTATTTTTGTCTGAACTTTTAAAATAAAATTTCTGTGAGGGACATACAGGTGCTGCCTGTAATTGAAGAAAAATTAATACTTTTTTCCTTTCCTTTTTATATTTTCTTGATTCGAAATATAAAATTTGCATGTAATGGATACTTGCTCCACACAGACAAGAAGTTAAAGCTGAGATTATCCTATAGAAAGCCATTGTTTTAGAATTTTTCTCCTCAACTCATTCGTGTTTGGAAAAACAGATTTGCATAAGTGAGGTGGGCCTGTGAAAATGATGCAAATGAAAGCAAAAGGAATTTCTGAATGGCAGTGCTCTTAAACTCAGGTTAGGCAGTATTGGTTGGAAAAATAACATATACCTCTAGTTGAGAAGTTCTCAAACAGTGTAACTGAATATTACACATTTGAGAAACTAGCCTATCCATGTGCGATCTTGATGAACTCAAGGAGAACCATACTTCAAAGGGAAGAACTTAAAACAGTCATTAGAACTTAATTTTGGGTATAGGTCTTATAGTTAATTAAGTATAAATTTGGAATAGTTAAATAAATTAGTTCTTTTGTTATTAAATATATACAAGTATACATAGAAGAACAATGGACAGTGGAGTAATTCTAAATGAATTAAGAAGTAGTTCTTTGGGAATCCATTTCTCCCACTCTGACAAATTCAGAGCACTAAACATTCCTCACAAATTCTTTGTAAATTAATTCGTAATCCCATTGTAAAGTTAATTAATCATCTGTAGCAAATTCCTCCAATGACATGGAAAGCCATTATCATTAGACGTGATTAGCAATGTGATCAGTCATCTAGGGAGGTAAAGTTTAATGAAAGTAATTATTTGAAAAATATCAACCATTGTTAAATTAGGAATTTCAGATCTGATTAGCATGAAATATAAATCACAAATGTGACACTGATTCAACAGATGAATATATTTGCTTGTTTTTATTCTCAGTGTTCTTAGCTTTCAGAAATGTTAAGTCTTAAGGCAGATTGCAGTGAAATCATGTTATTCTGGAGTTGTTAATATAAATTTACATTAAAGAGTGAAAAAAAGGAATATGACCATAAAATGACTAAAACCAAAACACTATCATCACAAAGCATTGGGATGTATTTACCACTTGAAATAGGAAAATAACTGAAATGAGTTTAGGAAGTAACCCTGGAGGTGACAGTGCTTTCTTTGGTTGTAAAGGTAAGCTGTGAACTATGGCTTTTCAACTGACCTAATGCCAACATATGTGCCTTGGAATGTTATCCATGGGGAAAAATGGATTCTGGAAGATTTTGAGTCCTGTAACATCTTGTATGAGATTGACCTAACTTAATGAAAAGTTGTATCAGAAAAAAAAGTTGTATCATATAAGTTTCCTCATGAAAATTTAAGGCAAATGTGTAAATTATATGTATAGAACTATAAGTGTCCTGATGATACCAGTTTAGGAGTTTGGAGATCATCCTAGCCACGTCAAAATTTTAGGATTTCTAATTTACTTAAGAGATCCAGAAATGTTTGGAAAAGAAATTTGAATGATAGATTCTAAGTAATTTTTTACTATAAAATCTTTTTTAGCTCCTTTAAAGAATACAATAATGTTGTTTTAATGAGATAATTACATTTCTTAGGAAGATTTTCTTTCTTTGGTGAATTCCAAACAGTGAATAGGATAGAAAGTCATCCTTCTCAGATAAAGCCAATGATTTTGGAAATAGATTTTCATTAACAAAAAAACCATATTCAACATTGGTCATATTTTTGATGTTTGACTCATGTCTGAGTTGCTTGAAATAGATTATTTATGAAAAGTCTTAGAGAAATAAGTGCTAAAGACCTCCCTTGGAAGGAGATACAACTACAGATTTAATGGTTAACAATGTTTAGGACTAATCTTTATTTAATCCTGCTACTTGTCATGTTATAGATTTGAAAACAGAGAAGTTTAGTAACTTGCCTCAAGTCAGCTAACAAACCAAGATTCAATTCTGGGATCGTTAATACCCAGATTTTTCATCTGCAGTAGTATCTTATGCTTTAAAAGTTCTGTTTAAGTATTTAAAAATTTAGTGGGAAATATAAATAGACCTAATTCACCAAAATAAGTTTGTTAATAAATGACGTAAAAGTGGTTTAGTTCTGGTAATGATATAAAGATATTTTCAAGGTGGACACTAGAGGTCAGCACTTAGCTGCCATATGTGGTATAACAATTCTTTAAGTGGACTTTTAAAAAATTTATTTATTTATTATTTTTTGCCAGATTGCATTTGGGTGTTAAATATTATTGCAGTGTATTGCAGATCTACTATAGGTGAAGAAGTATTTTAGTAGCTGTCATATTAACGTGATATAATTTTACAAAAAGTTCTTCAATTTGCTAAAGTTTCATTTTGTTTTCCTCTTAAATCAGAGATAAAGTCTTTAAACAAAAAGGATAAAATCATTCACATTTACTTCTCCCCTAAGAATGTTCAACTTAGCAAAAATTCGTACATGTTTTAATGTTTTAGTGCATGTGCCATTCTTAATTTCTTTAAAAATTCATATGGCAAATTACTGTTTTTTTTTTTTTTAAAGATTTATGGCACACTGTTACATATAGTATTTCTAATCCCATAATGAAGCTGCCTAATTGGTATTTTTGTTACTTCTACCAGACCAAGGGTTCTTTGAGGGCAGATACTATATTGCTCCTACTACAGTATTTCTCCTAAAGTAAATATTTGGTAAATGTTTGTTGACTGACTGTGTGTTGAGAGGCACAAAAATAGTGAATTCACAGGGAGTATGGGTCCTAACTTCATTAGTTTGAAGATTTAGCCCTTGGACAAATCATTAAACTTTGAGCCTTAATTTCCACATCTTTGTGAAAAGGGTATAATAAAAGTCTTACTGGGTGGCCAACACATTCAATTGAATAATATGTATAAAGTTCCTGTCACATCATAAATAATAGGTACAGCTATTATTTTTATCAATGATCACTAATAATTATTACTAGTAATAATGGTAGTGGTGGTAGAGGGAGGACTTCTACCTGGAGGACTGACCCACTCTGGGACTGTCGTGAGTATGGAAGTTCTCCTTTTCTCTGTGTCAGCACGAGCGCATGAGTGAGATTATGCAGTTTGGATTGTGAGGTTGTGGTTTGGGCACCTTAGACCATCCTTGTTTCTCATTTTATAACTAAGGAACTCAAGCCAGAAATTGCAAGTCAGAGTAGGCAAGGTCTGGAATGTATTGTCCTGGGCTCAGTGCACGGGACGATGCTGCTGAGCTTCCTGAGGTACCACCCAGCCATGTACCAGGTTATTTCTTAGAGGGCAGTAGGTACGTGTATGTGTGTGAGGGAGAGATTGGCTTTCCCTGTCCATCAGTGAACATCTGATTCCCTCCAGCATTTAAGAGCATCATTCGTCTGTACTGTTAGTTTCTGCTTCTGAATGGTCTGCAGATTTTCTTATACCTTCCATGTGCATCTTATTTCTTCTTCAACCAGATTGTATAGCACCCATGTGTTAGAATAATCTCTAGGTAGCTGTCTCAACAAGTGCTCTCTATAGAGTCCATGAGAAATATTTAAAAGGGTAGACTTAGCAAAATTCTGAACTCGTGTCCTAGTGAGGCAGTACTTACCTTTAAGTTTGAGTTACTCTCCTTTCACAGCCAGGCTGCAGGACCAGGCTCTGGGGTTTGCATTCTCCAATGCATGTTAATCCTGTCAGTGTAAAGATTATTAAAGTGTAATTACAAAGCCGCCTCCTGGGCATCTACCAGTATGCATAAGACACTGAGCTCGTTCCCATGGGCGTAAAGGACTGAGTAGGCTATTCAAGATCTGTTGGGAGTTTATTCTATTAATAGGGAGAGAAATATATAGATGAAAATAATGACAATACAGAGCAATGTTAAATATGCACAGTGAGACCTTAGCACTTAAAAGTGTGGTCTGGGGACTGGCGTTACCTGAGAGTTGTTGGAAATAGGGAGAGGAGGATCACAGGCAGGTTTCCTCATAAACCCAGGCATCTGGGTTTATTTTATTTTATTTATTTATTTTATTTTATTTTTTAAAGATTTTATTTATTTATTTATGAGAGACACAGAGAGAGAGAGAGAGAGAGAGAGAGAGAGAGAGGCAGAGACACAGGCAGAAGGAGAAGCAGGCCCCATGCAGGGAGCCCAACATGGGACTCGATCCTGGGACTCCAGGATCACGCCCTGGGCCAAAGGAAGGCACTAAACCGCTGAGCCACCCAGGGGTCCCAGTGTCTGGGTTTTTGAGGAATATCAACAGAGTACTGTTTCCTGAGCCCTTGGCTTCTTATCTCCTTGTGTGAAAATGCACACCGAGGACAGCTTCCCTCTTTTTTTGATTAACTTAAAAACCAGAAACTTTGTCTCCAAGTGAACATGTCTACTATATTTTAAGCCTTTTTCCATTGTCTGTGTGGAGGTTTCTCTTTCTAATATTTTATTACAATAATTTTCAAACATATAATAGAGTTGAAAGATTCTCTTAATATTTTACTATAATCTCTTCATCACCTACTTCTCCACTTATCCATCCTATTTAGAGATTTTTGTAGAAACAGCTATGATTGTAATATAAAATTTATATACTACTTTCTCACTAAATATTAAAAGATTTCCTCAGTTTATTAGTTATTCATATTGTTTCAAATGATTTCAAAATATTTCATTAAATATTTCATCTAGGGACACCTGAGTGGCTCAGTGGGTGAGCATCTGCCTTTGGCTCAGGGTGTGATCCCGGGGTCCTGGGATTGAGTCCCGCATTAGGCTCCCCGAAGGGAGCCTGCTTCTCTCTCTGCCTATGTCTCTCTGCCTTTCTCTGTCTCTCATGAATAAATAAATACAATCTTAAAAAAAATTTTCATCTAATTTATTGGTAATGATTCTGCATCTTAGGTTTTGTATTTAATACTGTTACGTCCATTTTTATGTTAACTTCTTTTCTGTTTTTAAGATTTAAAGAAAAATTAGATTCCCTTATAACCAAAGGAAATAAAAACACTGTGTTGAAGAGATGTCTGGACTCGCATGTTCATAGCAGCATTATTCACAGTAGCCAACAACCTAAGGCAGTTGTCAAGACATGGATAAAGAAGCTGTGGTATATATGTACCATATATATGTTCAGCTGTAAAAAAGGAGGAAATCCTGCCATTTGGGCGACATGGATGGATCTTGAGGCATTATGCTAAGTGAAACAATCATACAGAGAAAGACACATAGTGTATGATCCTACTTATATGTGGAGCAGACTCCTTGCTCAGCACAAAAAAAGCACCCCTACCCCCCAAAAAATCCTCTCTCATACTCCTAGAAAAAGAGACTACATTTGTGGTTACTAGAGACAGGGAGAGGGGAGTGGGAATTGGAGAAGGTGGTCAAAAGGTATAAAATTCCAGTTATAAGATAATTGAGTACTAGGGATATAGTATACAGCATAATAACTGTAGTTAACCAGGATGTTTGGTGTATAGGAACGCTATTAAGAGAATAAGTCCTGGGTGCCTAGGTGGCTCAGTCATTTAAGCGCCTGCCTTTGGCTCAGGTCATGATCCCAGAGTCCTGGGGTAGAGCCCCGCATCAGGCTCCCTGTTCCGAGGGGAGCCTGGTTCTCCTTCTCCCTCTGCTGCTCCCCCTGCGTGTGCGCTTTCTCTCTCTCTCTGTCAAATAAATAAATTCTTAAAAAAAAGTAAATCCTGGAAGTTCTCATCATAAGGAAAATTTTTTCCCTTTTTAAAAATATTTATATGAGGTGATGAGTGTTAACTTATTGTAATTATTTCAGACTATATGTAAGTCAGGTCATTATACTGTACATCTTAAACTTATATAGTGATATATGTCAATTATATCTCAATGGGACTGGAAGAAAAAAGGTATAGACTCCCAGAAGTGGAAAATGTTAGATAAGGATGTGAATGTTTTAAAAAAAGATGTATTATTTTAGAGTGAGCATGGGGTGGGGAGAGGCAAAGGCAGAGGGGAGAGAGAATCTCAAGCAGACTCCCTGCTGAGCACAGAGCTGGATGCGGGAGCCCCATCCCACGACCCTGAGATCATGACCTGAGCTGAAATCAAGAGGCGGACGCTCAACTGACTGAACCACCCAGGTGCTCTATGATGTGAACATTCATAAGGATTTTGATTGTACTGGTTGCCAAATTGTTTTTCAAAAGCCAAATTTATGAAGTCAAGCCTGTGTATGTGAATGTTTGCTTCCTAATATCCTGGCTAGCACTGGCGTGACATTTAAAATATATGTAAAAGTTTCATATATTTTTCATATATTTCCAAATCCTTTGGCTGGAGCAGAAGGTCCTTCTTCCTATTGTTAGTTTCTGGATTGACTGTAAATGCAAAAGATTTTTGAGTCAGGGCTGAGGCCTGAGGCAAGGTAAGAGTGAGGGGGACAATGATGAGAAGAGATACAATTCCTCTTCACTTTTTTTTTAAGATTTTATTTACTTATTAATCAGAGACATAGAGGCAGAGACATCGTCAGAGGGAGAAGCAGGCTCCCTGCAGGGAGCCCCGTGCAGAACTTGATCCCTAGGACCCCAGGATCACGACCTGAGCTCAACCACTGAGGCACCCAGGGGTCCCAAATTTCTCCTCACTTGCTTTTTATAAGTATTTTTGAAGCAATTTTAAACCTTGAGAAAGGTTATAAATACAGTACAAAACCTTTTTTCCCTTGGGAAATAATTACTCCCTTGGGAATAAACTTATGGTATTAGTTGCCCCCAAATACTTTAGCGCATATTTCCTATGAACAAAGATATTCTATCTAAACACAATATAGCCAGGAATCATGAAATTAATATTGATACATTACTGTTAGCTAATATTCATATGTTAAGTTTTGCTTAATATCCTAATATCCATTATAGCAGAAGAGCATGTTCGAAATCATCTGTTACTTTTATTTATATCAATTTGGAATGGTTTTCCACTCTTGATTTTAGTGACCTTGATGCATACGAGCTGTTATTTTATAGAATGTCCCTCAATTCTGGTTTGTCTAATTTTTTTTAAGAATTACCTTTAGGTGATATCCCTGGCAGAAATATCAGATATGATGCTGTGTTTTTTTCATTACATCTTAGTGGGAGGCATAGAATTTGATTTGTTCTATTTTTAATATTGTTCGTGTTGATGACTTAAAGTGGTATTTGCTAGTTGTCTCCACTATGAAGTTATTCTCTTTGTAGTAAGTATTTGGTGGAGAGAGATTTTGAAACTATGTAAATATCCTGTTGTTTATGATCTTACCTACCTTCTCTCCTTCTGTCCATTTGTTGTTCAATCATTCCATTATGGATTCATGGTTTCTTTCTTTTTCCTTTTTTTCTTCAATGGGCTTATAATCTATTACTATCACTACTTAATTTGTTGCTTAAATTATCCCTGATTTGCAGGGGATGGCTCAACCCGGATGGCTCCACGGTTGAGCGTCTGCCTTCGGCTCAGGTCGTGATCCTGGGGTCCTGGGATCCAGTCCTGCATCAGGCTCCTTGCTTCTCCCTCTGCCTATGTCTCTGCCTCTTTCTTTGTGTCTCTCATGAATAAATAAATAAAATCTTAAAAAAATTATCCTGATTTGGTCAGTGGGAGCTCTTTCACCTTAACTTCTGTGTCTTTTTACATGTTCCCACCATTTTTTGACCGTTTCTTACTTTCTGGCAGAAGATGAGATGTTCTTGGTCATATTTTACTTTGCCTTCTCTAGCCCTGGAATCAGCCATTTCTCCTGAGAACTCTGATTCTTCTTAGTGGAGAATGGTGTTTAAGAGCCAAGATCTGGGGCTTTGTGTGCTCATTGCTGTGTGCGCGTCCCTGCTCCCAGGCCCCTACAGTGGACTGAGGAATGTGTATGTGCATGTATTTACCTAGTGTTTAATCTCTCTGTATTGAAAGATATCTCCACTGATCCCTTCAATTCTAATTCTGCAGGGTTCATTCTCATTTTCTCCCTTCCCATTTAACTTTCTCTGGCAGTGACAAACCTGGTTCATAGTATTCTTAATAAATGTACTTATGTGATCAGTCCCCAGGTATGTAACCAATCTCTCATCATTGTAGCTGCTGTCTTCTCCCTTCGGCCCCAGTCCCCGTGCTCTCCTTACCGTATCCAGACTCTTCATCCTGCAGCAGGTTGTTTGGCCATGTGGAAGCCTCCTTCACCTTACTAGAGCTTTGATCCCTGCATCAAGTCACTCCAGCCACATCCCACTTCTGCTCTGACTATGGTGCCTCTCTTTGGGCCACATCTCCTCCTTTCCCTTTAGCCTGTGGTAGTACAGAGCTGCTTGAGACAAGGCACAGTTCTCAGATGCTCTTACGAGCCCTAGGAGATTTTAGCCGAAAGACCAGACCTCTTTGGCTCATTTAGAGAAATCCTACAACTGTTGATTTGTTCAACCTTAACCTGGGAGGAAAGGAGATACTGAGCTTTGGTGTTTCTTTTTTTACCTGGGGGTTCTTCACCCAAGTTCCAGATCACATCCACACTGTCTTTTTCTGGTTGCTGGTGCTTAGAAGGGGCTGAGAAAAAAACCCAGCCAAGCCTCATGGGTTCCCAGCCAGTTAGGTCAGGTCCCATGAGAATGTGTAGTCCTGAAGAGACCAGATCCCCAGACATGAGAGCTGGGGCTCGGGCAACTTACTAGAAAAACAGAACAAGGGCACCACTTTCACTTTCTATCTCAAACTAGAAAGGGGCTCAGGAAAAGTTACCTGGATTCCATGAGTGGACAGATACCTTCCTCTTCTCTCTAGCTTGATTTTCCCATTGCAAACTGTTATCCTTTACTTTGGAGGGGCGAGGAGTGCTAGCAAGGTTCCCTCATAGCTGGGAGTGGGGTACTGGTAGAGGGGGCAGAGGGAGCTAGTGACTGGGCAGGTGGAGGAGGGATGATGTACTGACTTTCCTGACTTAGCCATAGGGTTTTCTCTTAGGAGCTCTCATTCCACCCTGAGGAATAGCAGTAGTTCCTGACTGACCGGCTCCAAGGCGGAGAAGAGGCTGGGGTAGCAAATCTGGGTGCAGTGAGCAGATTGTTTAAAAATGTATTTGCTACCCTGACATACGATAGTATGTTATTATTATAACATGTACTAGAAGTATATCTATGCATGTTAAATTTAGGAAGTAATTTTTCCTAGTGCCATTTTTCTCAATTCCCTGATGCTGTCTCATGTATCATTAATTTTTAAAAATTGTTTTTGATAGCTACCACGATGTTTGAAGCTGGAAAGGACAAGGTTAATCCAGATGAATTTGCTGTGGCACTTGACGAAACTCTTGGAGACTTTGCATTCCCCGACGAATTTGTCTTTGATGTTTGGGGAGCCATCAGTGATGCGAAACGAGAATGATTATGACGTGGATGATCCGTCTCTGGAGAAATGAACCGTTCTTCCTTTTAAAAAAAAAAATCCATGAGATCTGTTTTTAGACACTGTTACAGATTGGTTTGGTATTATGTGTATGGAATACATTCTTTGAAATATAATTTTGGTTTCTGGGTCCCTTTTAAATGCAGTTGCAGATGTGGTATGCTTGAGATAAATCACCTAAATTATGACCAATTTTAATACTCATTTAAGGATCTTTTTAAAGTAAGTTTTAGGGAATATTTCTAGAGAAGTTTTGCTCCTCACTAACATCCATATTTTCCTTTCCACATATAAGTAGCTGATTGCAATAGCTCTGTAGCTCGTTTTCAAAATCTCAATGCAGTGAAACTGGGATTAGAGTATGATTTCCCTCCTAACATCTTCATTTTGTTATACCAGCCTGATATGTTCAGGAAATGAAGTTTGAATTATGCCTACTATGGGTCTAGAAAGCATTGTTTTTTTCAATCCACTGAATAAGGAGAAGAAGATTCCTATAGCCTCTTGACATCTATGGCCTACTTTCTTTAATCATAGAACAAGGATTCATTGACTTTTATTTTTTGCGTCTTTGTAAATACTTTTAAAAATTTGTTAAAATCAATTGTACTGTGTATGTGTTTGCTTGTGTGGAAGAAGGGTAGAAACCTCTTATATTTGATTTTTTTAAAGCAGTTCTTAGACCATTATTTCTCTTTTCACTGATACCACTTTTATGTTACCCTTTATAAGCCCTCCAGGGAAGGTTTTTATAGTCTTTGTAGAAGTTTTCTTTTGAAAGATATTTACTCAGAAAATAACTATGTTTGAGAACATTTTTTGGGGGGTGAAAGAGCAACGCTTTTAAGCCCCCTAAACTTTAGAGGAGATACAATCAGAAATCGATTTCCCCCAGTGGAAATAAAGGATGATGGGAGGAATTGAGAAAATATATTAGTCTATTATTTTAGAGTTCTAACATACTTTCTCTAAAACCTTACATTATTGAGAAAATTGAGGGCAAATGACTGTCTTATCTCTCTTTTTTGACATTTTATGGATGTAAGAGAATGGAAATGAATGGTTTCAACATAGATCATTTAATAAGGCAGAGGATGGTGTGACCAAGCATTCTTCTAAAGCGTTAGATGGAAAATGCTGTGTGCTGCCATGGTAATCAGAAATAATAACCCGAGAGAGTTGTATTCCAGGAAATCAGAAGTAATTCCCTTTTCATGCTGAGTTAATGCTTAGATAACTGTTGTTTTCTGGTGCAACTTTACTTTTACTGACATCACTCTTCTTTCACATTAAGTTTAATGCTTTGAAGCAGATACTCTGTCTCATTAATCTGAGACCTGTACAGAAGCCCTGTTTTAGTCACTAATGCGTAACTAGAGGAGTTTATGGAACATGGATTGTATTAACGGACTTGCCCATCATTTGAAAATTGGACCTAGTTCAGGCTGTAATTTGTTGTTACTTTTCTCATGGATTTCTTTTGGAGCTCTCCAAATATCTTTTTAATTTTTTTTTTTTTTAGTTTTTAAAAAATTCAAAATTTTTATTTTAAGATATCTAGTAATTCTTAACAACACCTCTCAGAAGGATACACAAAGAAAGAGTTGATATTTTTAAAGATGGGAAAGTTGAGGTCCATAGGAGCACTTTAATTTAAACAAAATTTCTTGGTACTAGATGTTAGATTTGAAATGATGAGTCACTGCTTATTGTTGATGGATGTCTGTTTCTCCGTCTGTTTAGGACATGCAGGGAGATTGACACTGATTTCCTGTGATTTATGGAATCTCATATTCACAAAGTGAGTTGTGCTCACTGTGATTTTTCTAGAATTTTGATGTGCAAGGTAACAATGTCCATGTATAGCGGTGACTCGTTTGTTGAGTTAATTGGTAGTTATCATCATTTTAACTGGGCACAGGTACTTTAAAACGCTAGGTGTTTCCTTGAAATGTCTTTATCTCTCACTTCTATTGCTAAGCTGTTGACAAGGATAGTTTCTTTATGTCATCTTCTTCCCTAACCTGGATGTATATTTGTGTGTGAACTTTGTACGTTTTGGTAACTCTCAGTGCACAAAAAGATCAGAGTCTCGTTTTAGTGGTCACTGTCTACAGTGTGGGCTGCCCTTCTCCTACTGTGCTAAGACCAGTCTTTTTTTCTTTTCATTTAAATGAAATAGTGATGCTATTTCATCGTTACCACTAAACTTTTCCAGAACACTTCTGTTGTTTTCTTTTGTTTAGTTTTCTCCTCCAGTGGAAGATTATTTTATTCTTGATTTTCCTCCATGCAAAACTGCATCTCTCAGGAGCCACTAAGATCACACTGTGTTTTCTTTGTGGCAGAGGATGCAGGTGGTGACCGAGTGTTGGGCTCGCTGGGGCCTTGAACACAGCTTGCTCCTGATCATGTACACTTTCTGATGATTACAAATATGTACATTTTGGGTTTCTGTGATGTTTCAAAAAAAAAGAATTATATAATTATAAGATGTGAATCTCTTTTAAAAAGAATTCTGTTATAAAAGCAATAAACAGTTAACCTCTAATTGGGGCTGCTATATCCTATATTGTAATGTGAACAGATAATGAGAGATAATTTTGCCAAATGATTAATTTGCTGTATTTCCCCCCATAACTTTAATAAATAGAGATTTTCCGAGTAAAGCACACCTTCTTTAGGTCTATGTTATTGCTAGACCTTCATCAAGTCTAGAGAGAACCTTTCTGGTGTCCTTCAGTTATCATTGCCTATCTGGCATAGTAGCAAAATGAATTTCATCTGCAAATACAGTTTTCAAAATAATGGTTCTTTTCAATAAGGCACAGTTATCTGCCAAAGGTGTAAAAGATCGATCATATAATGACTCTTTTCACCCTCTGATAAATCTAAAAATATATGGATAACAATAACATTGTTATTATTCTGGTGGAGGTGATGAGTTAGAAGGACAGTCTTGTATTTTCCTCAGGCTATGAGTGAATAAAGAGATAAGAGGTGCTGTTCAGCTTTCAGCCCCAAGAATTAGTGTTCTGTGTAAAACGTACATTTATTATCTTCTTGACACAGATTGAAAGGGACATCAGAGTAATTACAGGTCCTTATACTATCATATCATGGTTATAAAATGTTTCTAAGATTGTGAAGTGTACAAATGGCACAGCCTGTCCCTACTTATTACCTGGAAACCTAGTTCTAAGAAATGACTCATGGCTAATATCTGCTGAGAGGGTAAAAATTGAATATGACATCTTTAATTTCAATTTGAGACATTAAGACTCTATAAAACTTAAGTATAGCCATAGATATGTTTAAATCAATGACAAAGAGAAATTAAAAAAGTTTTCTGATAGTTTTAAATAAACACTTTGTATTTTGAACTGTTTGTGCTATGCAATGGTATTGACTATATGCAGATAAAATATTCTGTGTTTTTTGGGGAAAAAAACTTTTGTCTTTTGTAAATCAGCATATACTTTAAAATGTTTTTTGAGATTGAATTTTGGAAATTTATTAATTTGTGAAATTATAACTTATATTTTATTTAAAATTTATGTACTGTATTTCTACTTATAGATGTACAAATGTTTATGTATTGATTAAAGAGTGAATTATTTTAAAGGTATAATTTATAATATTTAAAATACCGCTTCTTAAAATAAACTTTTCATGAAAAAAATGATGTTTTTATCATGAAAAAATAAAGATTTGAGGTTTTAAATGTTAGACTTTTTAGTTTTGTTTAAATAAATGATTCAAGGGATAACACATGTAATTGTTTAGGCCTTTTTAAAAAAATTTTTAAAGGTTATTTATTTATTTATTTGAGAGAGAGCTCATGAATGGGGAGCAGGGAACAGGGGAGGGCCAGAGGGAGAGGGAAAAGTAGGCTCCCCGCTGAGCAGGGAGCCCAACCTGGGGTTTGATCATGACTGGAGCGGAAGGCAGACACTTAACTAAGTCACCCTGGTGCCCTACTCTTTATGTTTATTTTATTTTATTATTTTATTTTATTTTATTTTATTTTATTAAGATTTTATTTATTTATTCATGATAGTCACAGAGAGAGAGAGAGAGAGAGGCAGAGACACAGGCAGAGGGAGAAGCAGGCTCCATGCACTGGGAACCCGACGTGGGATTTGATCCCGGGTCTCCAGGATCGCGCCCCGGGCCAAAGGCAGGCGCCAAACCGCTGCGCCACCCAGGGATCCCTCTTTATGTTTTTAATACATCTTCGGTATATATTTTTTCTCAGTGTATTTTGTATGAGGTGTAACCTCTAAGGTCTCTTAGTCTTAAAATTCCAAAATTATGTACTTTGATTCAGTAAAAACACATGGGAGATGTACTGCCAGGGTATTGTAAGGTAAAATAGTCATAAGCTGTTTCTGTTTATAAAATAGAGGTTTACCGAGAGTGATTTTCTTCTTTATTTAACCAAATTTATTGGCAGTAGTTTCCAAACAATAGTGTAAGTAGAAGAAATATCAGCCCATAGCTCTTACGTGGTTATGCCTTTTGGATTCATTATCTCCTTGATACATTTTGAAGGCCCTATAAGAGCTGTTAGAAATTCTTAAAAATACTCTAATTCCGTATGTTTTGGGGGAAGGGGTCCAGGAATCTGCATTTTGACATCTTCCAGATGATTCCAATGGAAGTGAATCATAGACTTTCACTTAGAGGTCCTCGACAATCAGGACTAGCACTGGGCAGGAACAATAGATATGACTTCAAGAACTCACCATCTGTCGAGGTAGACTGAAGCCTAAAAGAGCTAATATGATTAGGTAAGTGTTAAAATGGATGTAAAATAGTATGGGAAGAAGCAATATAAGATAGTAAGATTTCTTTTAACTTCACCAAGTGGATGATTTTCTAAATGTAAATTGGTATGCTAGAAGGATTTGTTCTTGGAGAAGTAGACTTCCCAATGGGTGCATTATGGATTAATCCATGTGACAGTTTTACCTCTGCAGGCAATATTTGATGTTTACCATTGATACAAATAAATATTGGCTATTTATCCTGCCCTTATTAGGTATTCTCTTCTAGTTTTGTAGATGAGGATCCTCTTAGAGGATGGTTTTTAGAGTGGAATTGACATGCATGATAAAATTAATCTCTTTCAATGGGAGTAGCCTCAGGGGATACTGTGGTTTTGATTATGGAGAAGCCAAGCTTGTAAAAATGCTGCTTCAAGTCTCCATCTGAATTTTTCTCTTAGTGAGGTTCCTTCATGTAGGGGGTCGAGTGAATATGATTCATGCTTCATTCCTTATGTGTCATCTAAAAATACGTTGGAAATAATGTGATTAAAAAAGTGTAGACCTGATGAATTAATTTAGCTGTGAAAAAGTGGTTTCTCTATGTTAGAATTTCTACCCCTTCATTCAGATATTATTATAAAAATAATTTGATATAATTTAAATTTTATTTTTATAGCTTTCCAGTAAGAAGTAAGTAGAAATATAAACATGAAAAAAACCAAACTCTTTCTTCCCCATAAAGTAAAGAGAAAGCTTTCTCTTCTGCAGTGGCACTGGAGAAAAATAAAATAAAATCCTTTGAAGTTAAAGAATGGTGGAAGAACCATGAGATATGTTAGCTTTGGGAAGGGGAAAATGGGAACATGGCAGCCATCTTCCTGCAATGTCCTTCCCTCCTCTCCATTCATCCCTTCCTGGCTTGCTCTTCTCCACCATCCTCCATCCATGGGGTTCCTCAGGCCTCAGACATGGGTTCTGTCCCCAACTCTGTCTTCTTAGATGACTCATCTCTTCCCATGGCTTTTAGTATCTTTATAGTTACAACTCCCAAATATATATCTCCAGTTTGGATCTCTTCTGAGCTCTATACTCAGATACTCAACTGCTTCCTTGACGTCTCCGCTTGTGTGTCAGAACTTTAGCATGTCCAGGATGAAACTTAAATTTTTGGGGTCGGGGTCAGGGAGAGGTACAGAAGGAGAGAAAGAAAATCTTAAGCAGTCTCTATTCCCAGTGAGGAGCCTGATGTGGGGCTTGATCTCATGGCCTTGAGATCATGTCCTGAGCTGAAATCAAGAGTTGGATGCTCACTTGACTGAACCACACAGGTGCCCCTAAAATTTTTTTAAAGTCTTATTTTCCTCAATTTTCTTTGACAGGAAGTGGCATCATAATTCACCTCACTGTTCTTTCTTCAACTACTGCATCTAATTCAGCAGCAAGTCCTTTTTGTTGTGTCTCTGAAAACATCTCCCAAATATCTACTTGTTTCTAGTTTCGCTGTCACCTGTTAAATCCATACCTCATTTCCATCCGGGCTGCTGCTTCAGGCTCTGCACTGCTCTCCCATCTTCCACTCCTGCCCTCCTCCAATTTAGGTTTTACCTGGTAATGGGAGTGCTCTGAAAACATTGTACAGTACATGAATGTTCAGCTTTCTTGAAAATGTCAGGGCCTCATTTTTTTTTTTCCTTTGGAGGGGCTTGACCTTATGCTTGTTTTTGTCTTTGAGGGAAGGGGCACTAGGTTTGGTGATTCAGCTTCTGCTAAAGGGCTCACAGAGATTAAAGGTTTTATGGTGTGTGTGTGTGTGTGTGTGTGTGTGTGTGTGTGTGTGTATGTGTGTGTGTTTGGGAAAGGGAGAGAGATGTCTTTAAAGCTCCAAACAGAAGAAGATTGTGCCTTGTTTTCCTGCAGGCTCATTATGGCTATATGGAGTGTTTAGACTAACAGGAACAAGAGCCTTCCAAAGATTCCTGGTGTTTCATTGCAAAGGCAGTGAGACCCACAGTGAGAGGAGGTGTTTGACGCTTGAGTACCCTTGTGGACGCTTGAGTCATTGAACAGAGCCCACCAGCCTTCATAGCACTTCCCATGCCTTATTTGTTTCTATCATCAATGTGTGGTGAGGATTTTTGTCCACAGTTTTGCTTATTATTTTCTAGAAGGAGAGTTACCACATCAACCCAAACCTCTGGCTTATTCCTGTAGATGCCATCATCTTGGCTCCTTTTTTTGTTTGTTTGTTTGGGCAATGAAATGACCTACATATAAACTTTAGAAAAGAGAGGTGGTCCCTTGCACATGTCTAGTGGAATATTGGGGGTAACCTTTGCTTTTGCACTTGGAAAGCTGAACTGAACCAGCATGAGACCTTTGACGGAGACATGGGCATTTTGCTACATGCTAATGGGATCATACCACTCCCCTTCAAGCTTTACAGTGGCCTCCAAAGCCCTACCCACATCATCACCAGACTCCTCCTAACTCTGTGCTCTCGTTACATTGAACTTGTTTTTCACTTCCAAGTTCTTCCTTAGAGTTTTTTCACTTTTTTTCTCTGCCATGAACACCCTTCCTCTGATTTGCATGGCCAGGTCCTTGTCATCCTTTAGTTATTAATATAAATGCCACTTCTTTGGTGAAGATATTTTTGACCTTAATTTCAGCCCTTATTTGTTTCCATCCTAACTCAGCATTATTTTAAATTATTTTATTAGTTTTTTTTTTCCATATTCCCCATTGGAATATCAGTTTCTTGGGGAGGGGGGTGGGATTGTTTATATCTCTCACTGTTATATCCTGAGCACTTGGCATGGAACCTGGTATATATTAAACACTAACAGGGGATCCCTGGGTGGCTCAGCGGTTTAGCGCCTGCCTTCGGCCCAGGGTGTGATCCTGGAGTCCCGGGATCGAGTCCCACGTCAGGCTCCCTGTGTGGAGCCTGCTTCTCCCTCTGCCTGTGTCTCTGCTTCTCTCTCTATATATCATCTCTCATGAATAAATAAATAAAATCTTTAAAAAAATACTAACAAAATAATTGTTAATGAGGAACTTCAACGAATATCTGTTGAGTGCCTACTGTGTGCTCAGTTGCTGGAAGTAGATCAATTCACGTAATCTTCAGCAACTCTCTGAGGAAGGTAATGCTTATTTTCATTTTAAAGATGAAGAAATAGGAACGCCTGGGTGGCTCAGTGGTTAAGCCTCTGCCTTTGGCTCAGGGCGTGATCCTGAGGTCCAGGATTGAGTCTTGTATTGGGCTCTCTGCGAGGAGCCTGCTTCTCCCTCTGCCTATGTCTCTGTCTCTCATGAATAAGTAAATAAAAGTCTTTTTTTTTTTTTTTAAGATGAAATAGGCCTAGAGAAATTCAACTTGCTCTGAGGCACAGGTTTGGCTAGTGGCAATGACAGGATTTGAACTCAGGTTTAGGTCCTAAGCTCTCTCTCAAATTGATCCTGTTAATACTTTACAGAGCAATGTTCTGAGTCACTCAACTGAAGAAAACTGTGAGTGGATTAAAGCCTGGAGAATAAGGTTATGGATTCAGTTAGCTGCCTGAGTAAGGGAATAGCTACTCAGATACTCAGAGCTCAGGCCCAGAAGGGGACTTAAATGATTAAGTGACAGATTTTAGGTTAGAAACCATATGCTAAAAGATTTTAGTTGTTCTTTACATTAAAAAAATTATAACTGGTAATGGTTAAGTCTGAATTTAAAAAAAAAATCTTAGTTACTGGCATAATAAGTTTTTGCTGGTGTAACTAAAGAAAAAAAGATTAAGAAAGTTCTTGACCATTTCTTAGACTATTTCTGGCCTTAGAAATCCTTCGAATCTGATTAGAGTGATGTCCCGGTTTAATTGTTTTGACTTGGGTTGTGGGCATTTTGCTTTTGGAATCATTATTACTTATGTTTCAGAAAACTACTAAGGGGTGATTACTATGTTCTTTAGTTTTTAAAAAAATGTCATTAAACAAATTTAAAAAAAGTAGCAGCTAGTTATCAAATGCTCTGTGTACCATTTACTGTATGAAAATATTGAGGTTTCATGGAGCATGGAATCTCATAATTAACCATTTTTAAGATTGAGATACTTGAGTTCTGAGAAATGAATTGGAAAGTTATTTTGCTCAGAAGGTCCATTTCTGGGCAGAAATTATAATTTGTATGCCAAAGGGGTGAGTTTACAGAGATGATTATAAATTCCTTGAATATATTCCCTACTCAGTTCTTTTCTATACATACGAGTGATCGGTTTCAACATATTAACTTATGAGTTGATGAATATTTGTGAAGCTTCCCTCAATATTAAACCCAAAGTAAGACTTTTGTAACTGTGGTAATTTAAAAAAAATGAAATCAATCATGTACCTTTCCAGAGGATCAAATATACATTTGTAATTGGAACAGGTTTATTGAATTCCTTTTTATTTTTTTATTTATTTTATTTTATTTTATTTTATTTTTTTTGAATTCCTTTTTAAATGAGGCCCAAGGATAGGGCGCCTGTGTGACTCAGTTAAGCATCCACTGTTGATACCAGCTGAGGTTTGGATCTGAGGGGTGTGAGTCTAAGCCCTCTGTTGAGCCTTCTTTAGAAGGAAAATGCAGTCCAAGGAAATTCTGAAGAGGGTGTACTGACTGAGATAGAGATAGGTGACATTTCAGTACTGAACATTGTAAAATTCTGTGGGCTGTGTTGCGACTCTCCTTTCTGACTTTTTTTTATAAACAATGTTAGTAACCTTAGTGTATTCTTTTAAAATAAATTAATTAGCTTCCAGAAATATTCCTCCAGGTGATCTAGAGCTTAGAAGGAGACCTCCCAGCTCTCTGCCATCCTGTCACCTGATGGCAGAAGGACATTTACTAGGTAATTAAAAAAAATTCACGTTCTGACCAGTAGGTGGCATTGCCTCCCTTGTGGCTTCCGCTAGTCTATCTGCCTTTTCTGCAACCCTCAATGCCAAGTCAGGGATTTTAATATTCTTCTTGTACCTGTTCTGACTTGTCCAGCCTGATTTTTGAGCTCATTTGTGACTTCACTAAGGATAACCTTTGGAAGTGTCTTTGATACCTGGATAGCTTCGCCTCAGAACCCTGGGGATTATATGATGTGGTCTGGAGGAGTGTTGAGAGCAAATGACTAATTGTACAAAACCAACCAAGGCTCCTCTAGATCTGAGAGGCGAAGAAATGACTGAGCACCGAAGTACTGTAGAAGGTGATTATTATTATTATTTTTTTGTAGAAGGTGATTATGGTTAATATCCTGTGAAAGTTATAGACAGCTTCATACCAAGCATAAAATTAAATAGGCACATTTAAAACTTTAAAGCGTATTTATGACTTCAAAACTTTTAAACTAGGTTCAAGCAAACAGTTAATTGTAAATTTGTTTTTTTGCCTGAATCAATAAAGCAGGTTGAGCTTCTTTGCATTTAGCAATTAATATTGTGTGGATGACTCACCTCATGAAAAAGTCTTCTTTCCAGTAGGATAGAACCTGGCCAGGTATTGATTCATATACGACTGTTTCAACAGCTGTCATTTGAACAAACTTTTCTTCTTTCTAATGTTTTTTACATTTAAGTAATTTGCCAATACTTGTGAGGTACAGTACTTTGTACTTATCACAGGATATTTACCCCTTATTAATTGTATATCCTATCAATGACATCCTATCAATGACAATCCTATCAATGACATCAACTGATGTCATTCGGGACACTCATTAGCTATAGTTATTATTATTATTTTTAAAAGATTTTATTTATTCATGAGAGACACAGAAAGAGAGGCAGAGACACAGGCAGAGGGAGGAGAAGCAGGTTCCATGCAAGAAGCGTCATGCAGGACTAGATCCTCGGAATTTGGGATCACACCTTGAGCCAAAGGCAGACAGACGCTCAACCGCTGAGCCACCCAGGCGTCCCTATTGGCTGTAGTTAAGTGACATTTGTTAGAAACAAGAGTTTTTAAAGCTGGAATTGTAAATTTTCCTATAATTATAATAATATAAAATTGCTTACTTAGACCATACTTGTCAATTCAGGTCCAGGGTCTGTATGAATGATTTCCTGCTGCTGTATGAAGTAGAGCTGCCCATGAAAGAAGCAGCTGAATCACAAATCAACACCCTCAATTCAAAATATTTTATCTGGGCTTTATAACTGGCCACAATAAAATAGAGGCTCACAGGGAATAGCAGAGATGTCAAAAAGCAAAGGGGAAGTTGGAAGGAATCTGTGGCTTCTAGAGAATTTCCCTTTATTAGACTTCCTGAAAAGTCCTGTTATAAGCATAAGTCTTATTTTAAATGTCCGAATTCTTCATGTTGCTTTGGATAATAAGGATTTCATAATCTCTGAAGCTTAGTAATTGATTCTAGGAAAAGCACAGACAATTAGGTGGTGAATGTCAGCCATTCATCTATTGTTAGATTCCTTAACATAGCTGATTTGTGGCTCATTTTTGCACTTCTGTTTATTTCCGCTGTCCACAGTGTTTTATTAATATGGCATGTTCCACATTGTTGGAACCAAATATCCAAACCAAATGTTGGACTTGGATTTCACTAGCCTGTGAAAGACCATGTCTCTGATTGACATTCATCTATGTGCCTCATTTTCTGCAGATCTGGAGGGTTGTGGTTCATCTCTTCAAGGGCACAATCTCCACTTTGAGCTTCAGTCTCAATTGCCTTGAAGAGAGTGTGCCTCTCCTGATTGATGACCTGGGACCTCTCATTGTCCCTGGGTCTCTCTAAGTTGAGTTTTATGTAAATCATCCTATTAGTCAGGATTCAGTTGCAGAGAACACAATCTGCTGTTTTAGGCAGAAAGTGATGTAATGTAGGTTATAAGATAGGCCCCAGAATTGTTAGAACTCAAGAGAAGTCTCTAAGCGTTGGAGGCAGACACAAGAATGAATTCCCAAAGCCTTGCTCCCCAACTGGGTTGCTCATGGAGCCGCTGCCATGGTCAGAAGCTATTTCTGCTAAACCTGTAACAACTCTAGGACCATACCACCTCTGCTGTATCTGCACCAGCATAAATGATGCCACATGCCCTGCCGCTCTTACAGGTAACCTGCTTTTGAATTCAAATCCTGAGTGCATGTGCTTGGCAGAACTTGAATCATATTCAGAATCTGTAGCTGCAAGGGACTCACGGGGAGAAAGTTCTCCATCCATTATAGAGTCAGAAGGATAACACAATAAGATTGGAATGGATGTTGAGCAAGCCAATCCACGATATTTGCTTTTACCAATTGTCTTCCTTCCTTCCTTCCTTCCTTCCTTCCTTCCTTCCTTCCTTCCTTCCTTCCTTCCTTCCTTCCTTCCTTCCTTTTATTTATTTATCCATGAGAGACACACAAGAGAGAGGCAGAGACACAGACAGAGGGAGAAGCAGGCTCCATGCAGGGAGCCTGATGTGGGACTCGATCCTGGGTCTCCAGGATCGCACTCTGGGAGGAAGGCAGACGCTCAACCACTGAGCCACCCAGGTGTCCCCACCAATAGTCTATATTTAAATCAGACTTCTATTTAAGCAGTACAACTTACTTTCCTAATTGGTAAAAAAACAGCCAGCCTTTTTTGACATGATGCATAGCAAGCAGATAGCCAGAAAAATATTTACATAGATTGGTAAACTATTTTTTAAAAAAATCTATCTTGTCTTTAAAAAATAAAATCAGTAGTTTAATGAATAAGAAATAGCTAACATCTTATGTTGAGGTTTCTGTGAAAGTTGGTGAAATATTTGATACGGGATAAAACCACCCAACAGGTCCCATTACCTTAAGACAAAATAATCTGTTCGAAGGTTTTGTTCTTAAAGACATGAAGTAAAAGTGAGTTTTGTAGATTAATTGTTGAGTTGTTTTGCGTGAGGGAACTTGGTGGTACACTCCTTTCTCTGCATTTCTCTTTGGTGATATAGCTTATTTCATGGCTGTTTATTAGTCTGGGACTCAGGGGGCAACTATCCACTGTGTTTTTATTTCATTCATATTTTACTTTTCTTACTGAGTGATTGGAATATTCCAGTTTTCTTTCTCCTTTAAAAAAATCCTTTGTTCCTACACAAACGGCAGTTCCCTTGAAAGAATTTTATTAGTCTTACTTCATTATTATAGTAATTCAGTGCAAAGGATATAGACAAATCATATTAAGGAACTAATAGACTGTTAATGGATCTAAATGAGCAAACGGCTTTTTTGCCTCCCTCTTGTCTATGTAAAGCATTTTTTCAATGAATTACATATTTCTTTCCAAATTGGATTTATAAGCAATGTTAAACTGTAGTGATTTTTCTTTTATTTGTGCTAAGTACTGATCTAAGTGAATACTTATTCTCCTATAATTATTTTAGTCACTGGCTCTTAATTAGTATAATTCCATCCCTGATTGGTTGTTGAGGTACTAGGTCAGCCATTCTCATAATATGTATTTTTACTTTTGCTTTAAAAATTGTAGATAATTGGGGCACTGGGTGCCCCAATTGGTTAAGCATCTGACTCTTGATTTTGGCTCAGGTCCTGGTCTCAGAGTCATGAGATCAGCCCTGTGTCTGGCTCCACACTTGACACAGTGTCTGCTTGAAATTCTCTCTCCCTCTCCTTCTGCCCCTCTTCCCTCTCTCTCTCTCCCCCTCTGTCTCTAGAATGAATAAATCAATTTTTAGAAAAAATTGTAGATGATTAATGTTTTAAATGTTCCCAACACTGAGAAGTTCATGCTGCTGGAAATCTCTTGGCTCTGAGATACAAAGGTGAGTGAAAATATAATCATTAGGGATCCCTGGGTGGCGCAGCGGTTTGGCGCCTGCCTTTGGCCCAGGGCGCGATCCTGGAGACCCGGGATCAAATCTCACGTCAGGCTCCCGGTGCATGGAGCCTGCTTCTCCCTCTGCCTGTGTCTCTGCCTCTCTCTCTCTGTGACTATCATAAATAAATAAAAATTAAAAAAAAAAAAAGAAAATATAATTATTATATCTTTTAATGTGCTACAAACAAGCCCTGCACTTAGAATTTAATTTTGGCTAGAAAATGTTTAGAATGTATAACATTTTCAGTTTTTAGAAAAGTCTGGGGTTTTCTAAGCCTATCCTTCTTGCAACATGGTGGTGAATCTTTTGGATCTAATAGCATCAGATTCTTTTTCCTTCTTTTCCAGTTCAGATTCTTTCACCATCTGTAACATAGAGAAATAGTTAATACTTGTAAAGATATCAAATTAAGCAACATATTAAAGAACAGTAGAGGAAAATGGCTCATAACAGGAGACAATATTGCATAATGAAATATTCCAGAAGGAAATGGGTTGAAGTCTTATAGACTTGGATGCTAGACTAGCTCCACCACTTATAGGTTGGATAAATTACTTCTCTAACATTCTGTTTCTTCATGTATTAAATGGGAATAATAATACTTGTTGTGAGGTTGTTGTAAGGATTACATTAGATAATATACCTAAGTTGCTTAGCGTATAATCTGGAACACAGTAAATATTTAATAATTAATTTATTATTATACCTCCAGGCAGAGTTTTCACAACCTGGTGGAGAGTTTCTGAATAGATAGGAGCTGGTTAGAAGTGCCTGATTTGCCCTCTCCTACCTTCCCATTTAGATCTTGAAGAATGTGGAAGAAAAACAGCACATTCAGCAACAATCTCTACTTGAGAAGGAATTTCTACCATAGATAAAATATATAATTTCCTGAAAACGAAATTACCCAGATTGATTCAATGTGAGTGGAAAACCTGAATAGTCCAATAACTTTGGAGGAATTTTCTTCACCTACTAAATGACTCTGTGCAGACAGAAAAGCGAGTTTTTTTTTTTGTTTTAGAAAAAGATAATTTCTATTTTATAGAAACTACTGCAGAGCATAGAGACATGCTAAAATTTTTATCAGTTACAAGTGTAGCATAATGCTGGTACAAAACTTGGTAAGATTTGAACTTGAACAGAGATTTAGATACAAAGATGGGATATCATTAAAAGACTGTATTCAAAAGGCAATGTCATGAGAAAATATAAAATGTTTATTTAAAAGGGAGGGCACATAACTTTATATTCAACAGGATCCATTTTGTTAAAAAATACATATTTTAGCTTAAGTTTTTGTTTTAATTCCAGTTAAAATACAGTGTTATATTAGTTTCAGGTGTACAATACAGTGACTCAACAATTCCATACAATACCTGGTGTTCATCACAACAGGTGCACTCCTTAACACCTATCACCTATTTCACCCAGCCCCTCGGCACCCACCCCCACTGTAACTGTTAGTTTGTTCTCTACAGTTAAAAGTCTGTTTCTTGGTTTGTGTCTCTCTCATTCTTGCTTTGTGCATTTGTTTTGTTTCTTAAATTCCAAATATGAGTGAAATTATATGGTATTTGTCTTTTTTTTTGGTATATTTTTTTATTGGAGTTCGATTTGCCAACATATAGTATAATACCCAGTGCTCATCCCATCAAGTGCCCCCGTCAGTGCCCATCACCCAGTCACCCATACTGCCCCCCTCACCTTCCCTTCCACTACTCCGTGTTCATTTCCCAGAGTTAGGAGTCTCTCATGTTTTGTTATCTCCCTCTCTGATTTTTTCCACTCATTTTCTCTCCTTTCCCCTGTAATCCCTTTCATTAATTTATATATTCCCCATATGAGTGAAACCATATGTTTGTCCTTCTCTGATTGACTTACTTCCCTCAGCATAATACCCTCCAGTTCTATCCATGTCGAAGCAAATGGAGGGTATTTGTCGTTTCTAATGGCTGAGGAATATTCCAGCGTATGTATAGACCACATCTTCTTTATCCATTCATCTGTCAAAGGACATTGTGGCTTCTACCATAATTTGGCTATTGTGGACATTGCTGCTATAAACATTGGGGTGCAGGTGTCTTGGTTTTTCACTGCATCTGTATCTTTGGGGTAAATCCCCAGTAGTGAAATTGCTGGGTCATAGGGTAGCCCTAATTTTTAACTCTGTGAGAATCTCCACACAGTTTTCCGGAGTGGCTGCACCAGTTCACATTCCCACCAACAGTGCATTCCCTCCACATCGTCTCCAGCATTTGTTGTTTCCTGTCTTGTTAATTTTCCACATTCTCACTGGTGTGAGGTGGTATCTCATTGTGGTTTTGATGTATATCCCTGATGGCAAGTGATGTGGAGAATTTTCTCATGTGCTTGTTGGCCATGTGTATGTCTTTCTTGGAGAAATTTCTGTTCATGTCTTCTGCCCATTTCATGACTGAATTGTTTGTTTCTTGGGTGTTGAGTTTAATAAGTTCTTGATAGATCTTGGATACTAGCCCTTTATCTGATAGGTCATTTGCAAATATCTTCTCCCATTCTGAAGGTTGTCTTTTAGTTTTGTTGACTGTTTCTTTTGCCAGGCAGAAGTTTTTTTTATCTTGATGAAGTCCCAATAGTTCATTTTTGCTTTTGTTTCCCTTGCCTTCACAGATGTATCTTGCAAGAAGTTGCTGTGGCCAAGTTCAAAAAGGGTGTTGCCTGTGTTCTCCTCTAGGATTTTGATGGATTCTTGTCTCACATTTAGATCTTTCATCCATTTTGAGTTTATCTTTGTGTCTGGTGTAAGAGAATGGTCTAGTTTCATTCTTCTGCACGTGGCTGTCCAATTTTCCCAGCACCATTTATTGAAGAGACTGTCCTTTTTCCAGTGGATATTCTTTCCTATTTTGTCAAATATTAGTTGACCATAGAGTTGAGGGCCCATTTCTGGGTTCTCTATTCTGTTCCATGGATCTATGTGTCTGTTTTTGTGCCAGGACCACACTGTCTTGATTATCACAGCTTTGTAGTACAACCTGAAATCCGGCATTGTGATGCCCTCGGCTCTGGTTTTCTTTTTCAATATTCCCCTAGCTATTCGAGGTCTTTTCTGATTCCACACAAATCTTAAGATGATTTGTTCCAACTCTCTGAAGAAAGTCCATGGTATTTTGATATGGATTGCATTGAGTGTGTAAATTGCCCTGGGTAGCATTGACACTTTCACAGTATTAATTCTTCCGATCCATGAGCATGGAATATTTTTCCATCTCTTTGTGTCTTCCTCAATTTCTTTCAGAAGTGTTCTGTAGTTTTTAGGGTATAGATCCTTTACCACTTTGGTTAGGTTTATTCCTAGGTGCTTTTGGGTGCAATTGTAAATGGGATTGACTCCTTAATTTCCCTTTCTTCAGTCTCATTGTTAGTGTATAGAAATGCCACTGACTTCTGGGCATTGATTTTGTATCCTGCCACACTGCCGAATTGCTGTATGAGTTCTAGCAATCTTGGGGTGGAGACTTTTGGGTTTTCTATGTAGAGTATCATGTCATCTGTGAAGAAGGAGAGTTTGACTTCTTCTCTGCCAATTCGAATGCCTTTTATTTCTTTTTGTTGCCTGATTGCTGAGGCTAGGACTTCTAGTACCATGTTGAATAGCAATGGTGAGAGTGGACATCCCTGTCTTGTTCCTGATCTTAGGGGAAAGGCTCCCAGTGCTTCCCCATGGAGAATGATATTTGCTGTGGGCTTTTTGTAGATGGCTTTTAAGATGCTGAGGAATGTTCCCTCTATCCCTACACTCTGAAGAGTTGATCAGGAATGGATGGTATATTTTGTCAAATGCTTTCTCTGCATCTATTGAGAGGATCATATGGTTCTTGTCTTTTCTCTTGTTGGTATGATCTATCCCATTGATTGTTTTATGAGTGTTGAACCAACCTTGCATCCTGGGGATCACCACTTGGTCATGGTGAATAATCTTCTTAATGTACGGTTGGATCCTATTGGGCTAGTATCTTGTTGAGAATTTTGGCATCAGTGTTCATCAGGGATATTGGTCTAAAGTCTCCTTTTTTGGTGGGGTCTATGTCTGGTTTTGGAATTAAGGTGATGCTGACCTCATAAAATGAGTTTGGCAGTATTTTGTCCTTTTCTATCCTTTGGAACAGCTTTAGTAGAATAGGTATTGTTTCTTCTTTAAACCTTTGATAGAGTTCCCTGGGAAGCCATCTGGCCCTTAACTTTTGTGTCTTGGGAGGTTTTTGATGACTGCTTCAATTTCCTCCCTGGTTATTGGCCTATTCAGTTTTTCTATTTCTTCCTGTTTCAGTTTTGGTAATTTGTGGTTTTCCAGAAATGCTCCATTTCTCCTAAATTGCCTAATTTATTGGCGTATAGCTGCTCATAATACATTTTTAAAATCATTTGTATTTCCTTGGTATTGGTTGTGATCTCTCCTTTTTCATTCATGATTTTATTAATTTGAGTCTTTTTTTCTTTTTAATAAGGCTGGCTAATGGTTTGTCAATCTTATTAATTCTTTCAAAGCACCAACTCCTGGTTTTGTTGCTGTTCTACAGTTCTTCTGGTCTCTATTTCATTGAGTTCTGCTCGAATCTTTATTATCTCTCTTCTTCTGCTTGGTGTAGGTTTTATTTGCTGTTCTTTCTCCAGTTCCTTTAGGT
Organism: Canis aureus; assembly: GCF_053574225.1. Classification (NCBI taxonomy): domain Eukaryota; kingdom Metazoa; phylum Chordata; class Mammalia; order Carnivora; family Canidae; genus Canis; species Canis aureus. Next base: position 8,835,849 of record NC_135618.1, read on the forward strand.
GCGAGGTTAGCTTGTGTATTTGAGTTTTTTCCTATTTTTTGAGGGAGGCTTGTATTGAGATGTACTTCCCTCTTAGAACAGCTTTTGCTGTATCCCAAAGATTTTGAATAGTTGTATCTTCATTTTCATTAGTTTTCATGAATCTTTTAAATTCTTTTCTAATTTCCTGGTTGATTCATTCATCTTTTAGTAGGATGCTCTTTAACCTCCACATGTTTGAGTTTCTTCCAAATTTCTTCTTGTGATTGAGTTCTAGTTTCAAAGCACTGTGGTCTGGAAATATGCAGGGGACAATCCCAATCTATTGTATCAGTTGAGACCTGATTTATGACCTGATTTGTATTGGTTGAGACCTGTATGTGGTCTATTCTGGAGAAAGTTCTATGTGCGCTTGAGAAGAATGTGTATTCAGTTGCGTTCAGATGGAAAGTTCTGTATATATCTGGGAAATCCATTTGGTCCAGTGTATCATTTAAAGCCCTTGATTCTTTGGTGATGTTGTGCTAGAAGATCTGTCATTTAAAGAAAGCGCCATGTTGAAGTCTCTTACTATTAATGTATTATTATCTAAGTATGTCTTTACTTTGGTTATTAATTGATATACTTAGCAGCTCCCACATTAGGGGCATAAATATGCATGATTCTTAGGTCTTCTTGTTGTATAGACCCTTTAAGTATGATCTGGTGTCCCTCTTCATCTCTTACTGCAGTCTTTGGGATAAACTTTAATTTATCTGATATGAGGATTGCTACCCCAGCTTTCTTTTGAGGACCATTTGAATGGTAAATGGTTCTCCAACCTTTCATTTTCAGGCTGGAAAAGGTCTGAAATCTAAGGTGTCCTTAGGTCTAAAATGAGTCTCTTGTAGACAGCAAATAGATGGGTCTTGCTTTTTTATCCAATCTGAAACCCTGTGTCTTTTGATGGGATCATTTAGCTCATTCACATTCAGAGTTACTATTGAAGGATATGAATTTAGTGTCATTGTAATATTTATTCAGTCCCTGTTTTGTGGATTATTTCTTTGGGCTTCGTTTTTCTTTTACAGGGTCCCCCTTAATATTTTCTTGCAGAGCGGGTTTGTTGGTCACAAATTCTTTCAGTTTCTGCCTATTTTGGAAGCTCTTTATCTCTCCTTCTATTCTGAATGAGAGCTTTGCTGGATAAAGTATTCTTGGCTGCATGTTCTTCTCATTTAGGACCCTGAATATATCCTGCCAGCCCTTTCTGGCCTGCCTGGTCTCTGTGGAGAGGTCTGCTCTTAGTCTAATGCTTCTCCCCATATAAGTTAGGAATCTCTTGTCTCTTGCTGCTTTAAGGATTTTCTCTTTATCTTTGGAATTTGCAAGTTTCACTATTAAATGTTGAGGTGTTGAACAGTTTTTATTGATTTTAGGGGGGGTGGGAACCTCTCTATCTCTTGGATCTGAATGCCTGTTTCCCTCTCCAAATTAGGGAAGTTCTCAGCTAAGATTCGTTCAAATACACTTTCTGGTCCTCTGTCCCTTTCGGCGCCCTCTGGAACCCCAATTAAATGTAGATTTTTTCCTTCTGAGGCTGTCATTTATTTCCCTTAACCTTTCCTCATGGTCTTTTGTTTTTCTCTTTTTTCCCCAATTTCCTTCCTTGCCATCAATTTCTCTTCTATGCCACTCACTCTTTCTTCTGCCTCATTAACCCTTGTTGTTAGGACCTCCCCACTGGATTCTTTTTTATTTTCTTTTTTTCCGCCTTCCAACCTTGTTAGAAGTGAAAACCCTTCTTTCTGTAGCGTTCCAGCTGTTCTCTCTTTAAATTTCAGGTCAAATTTGTAGGTTTTCAGGATGGTTTGAAAGTTATTCAGGTAAGTTGGTGGGGCTGGGTGGGGTGAGGACCCTGCTCCTCCGTCTCTGGTATTTGTCTTTCTCTTATTTTGCTTAGCATAATACTCTCTAGGTCCATCCATGTTGTTGCAAATGGCAGGATTTCATTCTCTTTTATGGCTGAATAATATTCCATTGTGTGTATACACCACATCTTTTTTATCCATTCATTAATCGATGGATGTTTGGGCTGCTTCCATATCTTGGCTATTGTAGATAATGCTGTTACATGTTGGGGTGCATGTATCCCTTTGAATTAGTGATTTTGTATTCATTGGGTAAACCCCCAGTTGTGGAATTGCTGGGTCATAGGGTAGTTCTATTTTTAATTTTTAAGAAACCTCCAGACTGTTTTCCACAGTGGCTGTACCAGTTTGCATTCCCATCAACAGTACAAGAAGGTACCCCTTTCTCCATGTCCTTGCCAATACCTGTTGTTTCTTGTGTCATTAATTTTAGCCATTCTAACAGGTGTGAGATAGTATCTCACAGTGGTTTTGATTTGTATTTTCCTGATGATGAGTGATGTTGAGCATCTTTTCATGTGTCTGTATGTCTTCTTTGGATAAATGTCTATTCATGTCTTCTGTCAATTTTTAAATTGGATTATATGTTTTTTGGGTGTTGAGTTTTATACGGTCTTTATAAATTTTGGATACTAACTCTTTAACAGATATGTTATTTGCAAATATCTTCTCCCATTCCATAGGCTGCCTTTTAGTTTTGTTAATTGTTTCCTTCTATGATGAAGTCCCAATAGTTTATTTTTGCTTTTGTTTCTCTTGCCTCAGGAGACATATCTAGAAAAAAGTTGCTACAGAGAGCAAAAATATAAAACAAAGGTAATAATATAAATAATAATAATAGTAAACTCTGGGTAATACAAGTGTGAGTGATTTTGTTGTTCTTTCTTGTACCTTTGTCTATTTTCCAAATCTTAACAATGATTATGTAATATTTATATAGTTAGAAAAGGAACATTATTTAAAAAGAAGTCAGTGGCTATATAAAAATGTCATAAGAGATATAATAAAACTGATAATATTTATGAAAGATTGGTTGGACATTTGACATGGTTAACTTTGTCCTCATAGAGCTTTGGGAGGTTTCTCTTTTAATTTTTTTTCTTCATTTTCTATTTAGCACCTTAAAAAATTAAAAAAAAATTAAAAAAAGAATTTATTTATTTATTTGACAGAGAAAGAGCACAAGCAGGAGGAGTGGCAAAGGGAGATGGAGAAGCAGGGAGCCCCACATGGGGCTCAATCCCAGGACCCTGGGATTATGACCTGTGCCGAAGGCCAATGCTTAACTGATTAGCCACCCAGGCGCCCCTAAAAAGAATTTTTTAAGCAAATGAATCAGATCTGTTTGAAGTTGTGGAGGAACTGAATTTGGAATTTGACAGTGTTCTCTAGGTGATGAGTGGGCTTTCTGTTTTAATTTTTTGGTCTGCTTCCCATAAAGTGACAAAAAAGGAAGAAGGCTGGTTTATTTAAAATTGAAAAGCAAATAACTTCTATCAAAAGTTTTAGGTAGGAACATACATTCAATAATTGAATTAGGATATATTGTTAGACATTTAAAATTATTTAATATAGCAAACAAGAAAATTCTTATGTAACTTGGATTTTATGTTTCTGAGCTAGCAAATTGAATATAGAGCTATAGAGGTATCTGCTTGCACACAGTAGACACTCAAATAGTACATGAAAAAATTTTGTTTGAGAGCTATATTAATTTGTACTCCACTTACCTGATGCTCCAGAGATTTAATCCATAAGAATTCTAGAGTATTTATTGTCCTTTTTGTTCTTAGTATTAACAGATAACATTCTCTCTACTGTGTAAGATCATTGTAACTTTTTCAGTATTCTACAACTTTTAAAATCTATATTATTTGAAGGGCACCTCAGTTGGTTAAGTATCTAACTGTTGATTGAGCTCAGGTCACAGTCTCAGGGTTGCAATATTGAGCCCCTTGTAGGGTTCCTCACTGGGCACAGCCTGCTCTGATTCTCCCTCTCCCAGGGGCACCTGGGTGGCTCAATTGGTTAAGCATCTGACTATTGCTTTCAGCTCAGGTTATGATCTCAGGGTAATGAGATTGAGCCCTGTGCTGGGGCTTTGTGCTCAATGCAGAGTCTGCTTGAGGTTCTCTCTCTCCCTCCCTCCACCTCCGTCCCTTCCCCTACTCACATTGTCTGAACTGTCTCTCAAATAAATAAAAAATTTTTTAAAAAAGATTTTATTTATTTATTCATGAGACACACACACACACACACACACACACAGAGAGAGAGAGAGAGAGAGAGACAGGCAGAGAGAGAAGCAGGCTCCATGCAGCGAGACCGATGTGGGACTCGATCCTGCGTCTCTAGGATCACACCCTGGGCTGAACGTGGCGCTAAACCACTGAGCCACCTGGGCTGCCCTCAAATAAATAAAAATCTTAAAAAAATTTTCTCTTTCTCTCTCCCTCTGCCTCAACCCACCCTGTTCTCTCTCTCTCAAAAAAATCTATATTACTTGAGTTTCAAAATTTGGTATTATAAGGATTGATATTATAGGATTATTCAAAGATTCTGTTAGGAATTAGTGGATACTATTGGTCACATGTATTGAATACTAGGAATAAACATTAATTTTGGGGTTTGCTTTGTTGAGAGGGAAGAAGAAAACACTATTACTTTTAAATAATGTTTAATAAATATAAAATTCATTAATAAAATATTCAGATTCTGAAAATATTGTAAAGGGAAAATAATGAGATTTTAATGTTCAAAGATAAACATCATTAACATTTTATTGTACATACTTCCAGTAGTATTCCAATGTGTTTACTTATATATTTTAATAATTGTGATCATGCTCTCTATATTGCTTTAGATCTTGATTTTTTTAATTTAACAATATAGAAGGTGTTTTTTACATTTCTTTTTTTTAAGATTTTATTTATTTATTTGACAGGGAGAGAGAGAGAGAGACGGGGGTGGTACAAGCAGGGGGAGCAGCAGACAGAGGGAGAAGCAGACTCCCTGCTGAGTGGGGAGCTTGATATAGGGCTCAATCCCATATCACCTTCTAGGTGTTTCTAATGTCATTAATATTTTTCCACAACATGGTCCTAATAATTAAGTATTTCTCCTTCTGATCACCGTGTCATAATTTATATACACTGAAAATTGAGGTTTTTAAAATAGCTTATCAGTATTATAAATAACATGGTGATAGAGTTTTTCTTTTTCCTGTTAAAGGAATATAAAATCCCTGAAAGACAAACACATACAAAAAAAATCCATGAATTTATCATTAGAAAAATATGATTTTTAAATTTTCTCTAAGAACCTTAAGTTGTAAAAGAGAAAACTTGATTTTTGTTATATTTTTATAAATTTATAGTCTGTGAAGGAAGATATTTGAGAGAACTGATTCTAAGGTATATTAGAGAAACTGCAAACAGGTTAATTAGAATAATGTGGTAGCAGACTTCTAAGTTGATTTTCAATGATTCCCACCTATTGGTATTCATGTCCTTGTATAATCTCTCCCTGAGTGGGGGCTGGACTTAATAACTTGGTTCTAAGCAACAGCTATGGCAAAGATGTGCACTGTCATTTCTGTGATTTAGTTACAAAATATGTGACTTCCATCTTGCTAGAAGATCCTTTTTGTTGTCTTCTTGGCATGCATACTTTGATGAAGTAAGCTGCAGTGTGGGAGAGGCACATGTGACAAGGAAATAAGAAATCTCTGGCCAACAGCCAGCAAGGTAATGAGGCCTTTAGCCCAACAGCCTGTGAGGAACTGGGTGCTGCCCACAAGCACGGAATGAGCTTGGCAAGTTGATGCTTTCCCAGTTGAACCTTCAGATGAGACTAGATCCTGGGCCAGCCCCTTGACTGAGAGACCATGAAGCACAGGATCCAGATAAGCGGTGCCCACACTCATGACCCACAGAAACTGTGAGATAGTAAATGTGGATTGTTGCAAACTTCTTAGTTTGGGGGTAAGTTGTTACATAGCATTAGAAAGTAATACAAATTTAATTAGAAAGAAGGGGCAGGAATAAATTCAAAGATCATGGAAAAGATGCAGATCTTAAGATAATAGAAAGTACTGCAACTTTTACTGTTTTGGATATCTTTTAGTGACTGGATAATAGTGACTGTGTTTTCTTTTTACAATTATTTTTAAGCTATTCAATAAGACAACATTTTCTAAAGAAAAGTTAGCAAATATGGAAAAGTTCAAAGAAAAAGTAAAAATCACACATAAATTTATCATCCCAATAGAACTATAATTATTATTTTGGTGTACGGTTTTTGGTCCTCTCCTCTCCTTTGTCTCCTCTACAAAATTGGGACAATACTTTAATAATGTTTTATAATCTAGTTTCTAACCTAAACACATATTATGTTTTCCATTTCTTATTCTTCCACACATCTTTTAAATGTCTATATAGTTGCTCATTGTATGATATATTACAAATTATTTAACCAAACCTCTATTGACACTTAATACTATATTTTAATACATGAAATTTCGATTATCCCAGAAAATCTAGGTTATATGGATAGCATTTGTGTTTTGTTTCATGCTGTGCTTTATTGCAGAGACATAAGTGATAAATTTTCAGAGCTAAAGGGGGTCATAATTTTTAAAGCTAGTTCTCCTGGGCAAACAGCACATTATTCTCCAAAAGATCTCATCAGGGCCATTTCTGTCCAGTGTTAAACAAAAAAGCTGAGATAATTGAACCCAGTGACTGTCTAGTGGAAATAAGTTTAAGAAGTGTTAAACATCTATGACCTCCTCATTTAAACAAAGCCTTAGTTGGACTGCAGGGGAAAAGCAAGTCATTGTTTGAAATATAGCTATTGTAAAGAAATGGAGAAATGTTATAATAAAATACTGTATTTGTTGGCCTTAGCAGAACTTGAAGGATCAAGCAGCTGACCTATGTCAGTAGGAGAGAGATCCTATTGTGGGCACTAGAAGCAGCAGGGACATATGTCATGACCATGTTTTCACATTTATTTTTATTATTTTTTAAAGATTTTATTTATGTATTCACGATAGACATAGAAAGAGAGAGAGGCAGAGACACAGGCAGAGGGAGAAGCAGGCTCCATGCCAGGAGCCTGACATGGGACTCAATCCTGGGACTTCAGAATCATGCCCTGGGCCAAAGGCAGGTGCTAAACCACTGAGCCACCCAGGGATCCCCTATGTTTTCACATTTAATACAGAAGTCGTACACAAAGTTTTTTCAGCCTTCTTCCTTACAATTTTTAATCTTGCCTTTTTCTCTGTTGTCTAAAATCAGTCTAAAAATAGTTAAAACTTAAAAAATTTAAATAACCATCTTGCTAAATATTTCATACTTTATTGGCCTTTGGCAGGCCATTCTTTTTAAATTCAAGCTGCAAGTAAATTTTTTTTTTTGTTTTTTTGCAAGTAAAATTGCCAATAACTTAAAAAGTAGTAAGTTCGTTTTTTTTTTTTTTTTTTGCTTGTTTCCAAATACATTTCACAAAGCATAAGAATTGAATTAGTAAAGTATGGGTAGTCATATGTCTGATGCAGTGTTTTATCTGAACTCTAGATCATATATTAACACCTTCTCCTATCCTAGAGATTCTATAATTTCATAAGAGTGATTAAAAAATTAATGTGTGACTTTTAACACTTGGGTTAATAATTTTCATTCTTCTCTGACCACACCTCCATTCTTTTTTAAAAAATATTTTATTTATTTATTTATGGGAGACAGAGAGAGGCAGAGATAGAGAGAAGCAGGCTCTATGCAGGGAGCCCAATGCAGGACTTGATCTGAGCACCCTGGGATCATGACCTGAGCCCAAGGCAGCCGCTCAACCAGCTGAGCCATCCAGGTGTCCCACAAGTTTTTTTTTAAGCAGAATATATTTAGTTTTTTTTCTTTTCTTTTCTTTTCTTTTTTTTTTTTTTTTTTTAAGAAACAAGAGCAGATAAGAATGAAAATATAAATAAATCCTTGGGCACTATCTCCATAAAATATTAATAGTAGATGTTTGTGACAGTGGTCCCCAGTCTGTTGGGTGCTGGGGCCCCTTGGCCACTGTAATTAGTCCAGGGAGACCTTAAATACACACACACTGCAAGCCCTATCTGTGTATTGTATAAACAATATGCCTAACACATATGTATGACCATATGACACAACCACAAAGATGTTTTTAGTGACGAATAACAAAATGTCAGGTGGGGAAAGCGAGGCAGGCTGATCTGGTAGGGACACTCTCTTGTGAGAAGAGCTGTCAGAGGGAGGGAAAACTCTACTCATGGAGGCAGGGCACATGACCATTGGGAAGGATCCTGGCAACAGTACGGACTTTGAAAGGCCCTGAGCAGAAAACAGAGGGCAGAGCCAGCAAGATGGTGTAGGCTGTGTAGCAAGTAAAGGAACCTCCCAGATTTTCTTGAAAATTACCACATTCATAAAACTCTGTATGGTTAAACTTTTTTGTGGCAAATGGTCAAGAGGTTGAACTTCTGGATTTGACCCAGGGCTCATCCCAAATAGCCAAATAATGGAAACAAAGGGATGCCTGAGGAATTAAAGAGTGGGAAATTCAAGGAAACAGGAGCAGCACTGTGCCTGTTACAGGCCCTACAATGGAGCTCAAGCCTAATGTAATCTGGTGTGGAGGCCTTGGGCAGTATCTGAGTTTCTTACGTAAATTCACTTAAAAGTGTTCCTGAATCCCTAGAAGATTTTCTTTCTTTCTTCTTTCTTTCTTTCTTTCTTTCTTTCTTTCTTTCTTTCTTTCTTTCTTTCTTTCTTTCTTTCTCTCTCTCTCTTTTTCCTTCCTTCCTTCCTTCCTTCCTTCCTTCCTTCCTTCCTTCCTTCCTTCCTCCCTCCCTCCCTCCCTCCCTCCCTTCTTTCTTTCTTTCTTTCTTTCTTTCTTTCTTTCTTTCTTTCTTTCTTCCTTCCTTTCTTTCGATTTTATTTATTCATGAGAGACACACAGAGAGAGATAGAGACATAGGAAGAGAGAGAAGCAGGCACTTGGTCCCAGGACCCCAGGACTATGACCTGAGCCAAAGGCAGATGCTCCACCACTGAGCCATCCAGGTGCCCTACTTAGAAGCTTTTCATCATTATGTGTTTCCCTGTTAATGGAATAATGAAAAGAAAAGTCTTCCATTAAAAAAAAATACACTACAGGAGTTCAGACCCACTGTTTTCGGAGTACTGGTCTGTTATGACGGAAGCCAAGAGGAACATGAGGTTGTTAGCTTTACCAGAGAAAAAGCTGACAGAGGATCCCTCTGAAAAAGCTTTTCAGAGGGAAAGCTGAACGGGGTCCACTGGGGAACCCTGAAATGCCACGTAGGCCACTTGTCTTTTCTGAAAGCACCTACAGACCACATCCCAGTTCCATGTACTGTTTAATAAATAGAAATGCTGGTCACAGGAAACAGGAAACCTTCTGCTTTCCGTTCCTTGCTCTATCTTCTTTAATCCACATAACAATCTTACATGGAAGTGAACATTATTATCCTAATATTAAAGATGAAGAAATCGAGGCACAGAATTGACCAAGGTCATACAGCTAATAAATAGCAGAGCCAGAGTCCAAATCTTTTTGGCTGTGAAAGCTGTAAGCATAATAATTAGCTACTTATTGGACATCTACACCGTGCAAAGTGCTAAAATAAGCATATAATTGGCAAATTTTATGTACTTTACTGTATCAGGGTTCTCCAGAGAAACAGAACCAGTAGGATGTGTGTGTACACACACACACACACACACAGATTATAGGGATTGGTTCACATAAGTATGGAGGGTGACAAGTCTAAATCTGCAGTGATCTTGAAATCCAAGAGAGACAACAGTGTAGTTCCAGTCCGAAACAGGTGCAAGCCCAGAAAAGCTGATGGTCCAGATGAAGTCTGAAGGCCAAAGTCCGGCTACTGGAGATTTTTTCCTCTTACTCCAGGGAAAATCAATCTTGTTATTCTATTTAGACCTTTGACTCATTGGATGATACCCACATTATAGAAGGCAACCAGCTTTACCTCTTAAAATGTTAATCTCATCAAAAAATACCTTTGCAGAAACACTCAAAATAATGTTTGACCAAATTCTGGGCACCCTGTGGCCTGATCACATTGACACATAAAATTAACCATCACAATTAAATTCAAAATGAACTTTCTGTCAACCCTTTCTTATCCTTAAAGTACCTTTATAATTTACATACTTTATTATTCTGGAATTTAATAGAAGTACTTTTTAGTCTCTCAAATACTTAAGAATCCACAATTCCCTTTATAGCAATTAGGGATATAATTTACATTTGTATCTCTTATTTTTAAGCTTTCAATTAGATTTTAAATGTAGACTTTCAATTGCTATGTCCTCAGGGAGCTCCTAAACTTAATAAAACACATATTCAAAATTAATGCTTTCAGAATTAAGTTCCTTTCTGGTAAAAATCTTACTTAAGTAAATTTTATTATTTTGCATACTTACTACAGAGATAAAGATAAGGGGGAAGAAAGGCTCAGTCAGGGAAACAAGTTCTCAGGAGGCAGAAAGGGTGATTTAAATCAGGAAGTGACAAAATTACAAACAACAATTAATAGAATGCCTGGTTTAAAAAAAAATCTTCAGAGCTATGAGAAAGATATCTAGAACCAACAGTGAGTCCTACCTCTTGCTGTGCAGAAATCAGCATTAGGGCTAGGGTCAGGGCTAGGTCTCACTATTAGGGTTCCCTAGGGCAGGAATACTCTCTTTATGTCTCCCCCTCCACCCACCATGACGTGTAATACAGGCCTTGCATAATAGGTGCTCAATAATCTTTTGAAGTTAAAAAAGAAAGATATTTGGAGAAAAGTAATTTAGCGGAAGGGAATAAAAGAAAAAAGAAGGGCATGTGCTATCCAAGCATGTGATGTGGTTTGGTTATAGGCTTATTAGGTAAAAAGGCTGAGATTCCAAGACCTCTTTGGATTATCCAAGGAATAGGATTTACATGAAGGCACATTCCCAAGACCTGATATGCTTACTTAGTTCAAGAAATACTTACATTCTTCCTTGTGGCAATAAAACATATCAAACCTTAGTCATTTAAAAATATCCACTACACCCCCACCTACCTGACCTTTTTTTAAAATTTTATATTTTTCTTAAAAAGCTAGTAACTTCTCTAGGTTACTTAGGAAAAAAGAATCTTCATTTCCAATTCTCCTTTCTAATCTTTCTACCTTCAAATATTTGGGCTTTGCTTTTCAGCTTTAAAAATCTTTTTTTGAAACACACACACACTAGGATTTATGTCAATCTCAGTTCTGATTAGAAATGCAAAGTCAGCTTTACTTTAGGTACAGCATTATGGGAATTCCAATGCAATCAGAGGTCAGACATTCTTCAAAGCCACGAGAATTCTTTCATAGATATATATAGGGTTATCTAAAATCTTTTTCACTTTGTATAGTACATGTCCTGGGAAGAAATCCAAAAGTTTCATAAACCATAAAAGTTGGTAAAGCTCCCGTTCAACAAAGCTCTTGTCTCAAAGCTTTCAGAGCAAGACTAGAACGTCTGGCCTAAATTAACACAGGGTCCAGAGCTTTACATCTGAGAAAAGCGCCTTGAGATCCTCCCAATTCCAGTACTCCATCTGAGTGAATAGGCACAGCAATCATGTGGACACAGAGTCAGCTCATTAGAAAGCAAATACTGGGTGTTATACTATATGTTGGTGAATTGAATTTAAATAAAAAAATGTAAAAAATAAATAAATTAAAAAATACTTCTCAAAAAAGGAGGAAAGGAAAAAAAAAAAAAAAAAGCAAATACAGGAGTACCTGGCTGGCTCAGACGGTAGAGCATGCAACTCTTGGGGATTGTGAGTTTGAGCTCTACTCTGGATGTGGAGATTACTTAAAAAAAAAATTCTTAAAACAAAAAGAAAAAGCAAACACAGAAGCAAAGATTTCATTAGAATCTCCCACTGCCTATGTCTCTGCCTCTCTCTCTGTGTCTCTCATGAATAAATAAATAAAATCTTAAAAAAAACTTATACATATTTCTATTTACTCTAAATTTGTCCCCACTTAAACAATAAGCATGTTTCCTTTATTACATTCCAGGTCTTAGTGAACACATTAAGTATACTTCAATATCTTATAGACATTGATCTTTTCTACTTTTGGCTTTGACCATTCCATCCTGAATAGTGCTGATTTGTCCCCATATTTTAGCTTCCAGCTCTCTTACGGTACCAGTGTGGGAATATTATAGACAGTCAATATTTCCAGTTGTCCTCATGTCAATACCATTTGCTAATGGTATTGATATTAGAAAGGGAGGCAACCGCTTTCTCCTCTTTGGATTGTTTTGGGAGAAAATGCCGACATGACATTTTAAAAGTTAATAGAGATTCTTCTATAAAAGATTGTTTTACCATAAAGAAAAGTTGGAGATTTCAATCCCTCCTAATCAGTAAGCAAAAATTTTGGCCCATTGGACAATCTTAATTTTTGTGACATAACTAGGCACTAGTTAGAACCAGGGGTATAAGTGCTATTTTTATTTCCTCTATTTGTCCTCACTGAACCTTTCAAGACTGTTCTCCTCCCATGAGAAAACACCGTATACCCCACAGTTTAGCTCTGGACCAAAGAATGCAGTGATTGCTGGGGTGTGCAGGGGCAGCATCTGCAGGGAGTGGGTTTTGGGTTTAAAATTCTGATATTCAGATAATACTTATTGAACATCCATTGTGTACATACGAGGTACTATATATACCAGCAACACTGCTGGTCCTCAGGGGGCTTATAGTTTAGGTGAGATCAGACAAGAGCAGCAGTCAGAAAACAGCTACGATGCAAAGCAGAGTGGTAACCTGAGAGACAGAGGGCATGGCGGGGGGGCGGGGAGGGGACTCTGAAAAGGGGGAGAACCCACCCCACTGGAACCAGGGAAGGCTTCATGAATAGAGATAGCAGCACCTCACACAGTGGCCAGCAGTGGAAGCAGTGGATCAGGTAGAGATTTGAGGCAGAAGGCAAGGTATGGAGGTGGGAAGGTGGAGGATAGCTATGAGAGTGACTGGGTGAAAAAAAATACTGAAATTTCAGTCCGCAATGGTAGGTTGAGTCTCATCAAGAAGGATCTTCAGGGGCACCTGGGTGGCTCAATGGTTGAGCATCTGCCTTTGGCTCAGGGCGTGATCCCGGGGTCCTGGGATCGAGTCCCACATCAGGTTCCCCACAGGGAGCCTGCTTCTTCCTCTGCCTGTGTCTCTGTCTCTCTCTCTGTGTCTCTCATGAATAAATAAAATCTTAAAAAAAAAAAAAAGAATCTTTATATGAGGCTAAGAAAGTTCTGTGACCCTTGATTCTTCCCCAAGCCCTGTAGTTCTGTTGGATCTTATTTTTCTCATAGCATGTGTACTAATGTATATGGTTAATGTTTATATGCCTACTAATTGTATTATTCTGTGAGTCATTTATCTTTTTATTGTAGACACCTAGCAGGACACCTGCCACATGGAAGGAGCTTAGTACATGTGGAATTGATTGAATCCCATCCTAAGTTTTGTTTTGCTGTGGGAGTATCATTCATTACCTGGAAAGACTTCTCCCTCCTTCTCTGTCCGCCCTCCCCTTTACTTTCATAAAGAAGCAGATTTTGAAAGTTGACTTTTTCCTCTGAAGGTTATTGATTCTCGATTTCCTCACTGAACTTGGCAGGATCCATTTTGATAGGAGTTGCCGTTTTTAACAGACTAGAAGAGCTGTTGTCAGCTTGGTGATATATTTTATATTCTCAATTTTGGGGGGCAGCAGTGTGTGAAAGATTTGGATTCTCAGTTACCTCAGAAAAGACAGATTACTGGCAGCATTCACTCTAAAAATTTAAAACAGAAGATATATATATATATATATATATATATATATATATATATATATATATATATATATATATCTCCACTTGGGGTCGTCTCCATTTCTACAGAATGAAGTCCATGTTTTATGGACTTCATAAATGACATTATATCATAAATGTATGACATCTAAGGCCCATAGCAATATGCTCAAAGGATCTTCTTGTTTCTTGCTGTTCTCCTTCATGTGCCTGCATTTTAGCTAAAGAGAAGCCCTCAGCCTCCTCAGGCTCTGTCATTTTTTTCAATCCTCCTATCTTTGTGCTGTTCCTTCTGCTGTATGTATATTAGTAAACTTCTCAACCTCAGGGGCTTAATAGGATTAATGTATATTTATTTTTGCTCAGGTAAGCGTAGAGTACAAAGGGTGTCCTTTCTCCACATGTGTTCAGGCATCCAAGTTTCTTCTATCCTGGGCAACCCCCTCCCCCACCATGTTCATACCATGACTCCCAAGGTTGTCCTTATCATCTCCAGTCTAGCCTGCTGGCAGCAAAAGGCATGAGGATCATGAGTCAGGGGGCCAAAGAGGCCAGGCCTGGAAGCCACAGATGTTACTTGTCACGTTTTATTGGTCAGAATTGACACATGGCCATGTCTAGCCACAAGGGAGATTGGTAAGCATAAGCTAGCAGTGTCCCAGGAGAAAAAGGAAATGGTTTTTGATGACTTGCCAACCAGTATCCTCCAGTCCTTCCTTCTGGTAGCAAATTATTCCATTTCTCTTTTCTTTCATAGACCATTCCTATTTCTCATAGGAGGCAACCCAAAGACCTATGAAATCATTGAAGTGGCATGAAGTTCAGATCATCAGATGATGGACATGGGTTCAGGATGGGGCCTCTCGTGGTGATCTGTCAATGAAAAGGTTATTCATCCTTTCTCCTGTTCAAGGTACAGTCGTGAATCAGGGACAGGATAATGCAAAACACCAAAATGCCCTCTCCCCTCTGCTGTCGAAGCTCTCTTTTGGAAAACAGAAGAACGGAAGACACTCAGCAATTTCTAGTTGCTAGTATATATGAAATCCTGAACAGGCATTGTGAAGGTATTCTGTTTTCATAAGGTGGGGTAGGGAATTCCTTAATTCTAATTTTGTCCTCCTGGTGGAACTCCCTTGTCTAGGCCCTTGGTACATCCTCTGGGAGGGTCTTCTATGTCCTGTTTTCCATGGCCACACCTGAAGAGGACATTTCAGAGCATATTTTTCTCGAGGGCTATACAACTCGCACAGCCTGCTTCCTGCTTGTGTATGTGTGAGGTCCTAATGATTGTTTTACTGCTCAAATAATCTGAGGCTTTTTTCAGGTTGGGATTATGTTTATCTGGCAGTACAATTCACTCAGAAACTTAGAAGGCTTTTGATCTGGTAGGGTCTACTTAGTTCCAGATGCCAATAAATATATCCAAAGTTTTGCTTAGATGTCCTTCTCAAGTCTTACTTATTTACTTTCTTGTCGCCATGCCCTTCCTTCTCAATTTAATGGTGGTTACCTTGAGGCCAATAGGTTTGGGTGGAGGCTATTCCATTAATGTAATCTTTGTAATAACACTGAACATTTCAAACAATTTATATTATTTTTATTGATAATCATATTTCAAAGAGTAATTAATATTAAAACTTATCCTCAGTAAATTAATATTTACTTAGAAAATCTTATTACAAGTAAAAATTATATGAAAAATTTAAGAAGTTTTGAGATTTTGGAGAAAGATATATTTTATTATAGAAAATATTCCTCATTTTGAAACATTGTCAGAAAAGAATACCTGGGGATTCCTGGGGAGTTCAGTGGTTTGGTACCTGTCTTTGGCCCAGGGCGTGGTGCTGGGGTCCTGGGATCGAGTCCTGCATCGGGCTCTCTGCATGGAGCCTGCTTCTCTGTCTGCCTGTTTTCTCTGCCTCTTTTTTCTCTATGTGTCTTTCATGAATAAATAAATAAAATCTTTAAAAAAAGAAAAGAATACCTGAATTCATCTGAAACCACTAATTCTATTTAGTTGTTCAGTTTTTAATAACATTAGTAAGAAAATGCATTTACAGTTTTATACTGCAATAGTATGTCAAGTAATTAGGATAGGATAAATGTTGATGTAGATATTAGGTTGAATATTATGTATTTTTAAGAACAGTATTCTTTCATTCATTTGAATTGAGTAAATGAAATACTTAAATCTAATTCTAGTGCTCCAAAAATGTTTGGAAACATTTTTTATACTTTTATTTATTTATTTATTTTTATTTTTTATTGGTGTTCAATTTGCCAACATATAGAATAGCACCCAGTGCTCATCCCATCAAGTGCCCCCCTCAGTGCCCATCACCCTGTCACCCCCACCCCCCACCCACCTTCCTTTCTATCACCCCTTGTTCGTGGAAACATTTTTTAAAAAGATTTATTTATTTATTTCGGAGAGAGAGCACATAGTGGGGAGGAGTGGAGGGAGAGGAAGAGAGAGAATCTCAGGTGGACTCCCCACTGGATTTGGGGTTCCATCTCATGACCCTGAGATCATGACCTGAGCCTAAAGCAAGAGTCAGATGCTTAACTGACTGAACCATTCAAGTGTCCCTGGAAACGTTTTTCTTAATTTTTAGTGCTGAAGTCTATCCCAATGACTTTAGCAATAGTCATTGTAACCAACTGCAATTAATATCTTGTAGTCTTCATAGCTCATAGGACCTGATTATATTTGAATGTATGATGAAATAGCCTTACCTTTCCGTTTGGTAACGTGGTCTGAAATCACAGTTCTGACCAGTGGACATTCTCTTGGTGAAACCATGAGGTAATGCACTCTTTGGAAAATATATACTGACAGATGGGAAAAATAATCTTACGAAGTTCTGCTTGACATGTTGGTCAAATATCATCTTAATAAGTCGCTTTGTAGGTTGGTCATGTAAAAAATATTCACAAAAACTTGTCTGAAAGGCCTCAGATTTTCAAAAGAAAATCCAAAAACTTGAGAATGAAGGAGAAAAAAGCTACTATTATCCCAAGACTCTAGTTATATTGCCAGACTCCCTGTAGTTAATAAGGTAATAGAACCAAATAGATATGGGAACAAAATTCATTTATGCTGACACAATTCTTCTAAGAATGCATATCAGTAATCCTTGGATTTAAAAGGCATCATAAAAGAAGGTACCAATAAAATAAGGCATTTCAAGCCTATGAAAAAGACTTTCAGAATGAAGACTGTAATTCCAATAATCCAAAGTACTTCCCAGAAGCTCCAATGACCCAAAGTAGGATTTACAAAGATTAAGTTGTAATAAAGTGACTGAAAATGAAAGAGAACAGAAGATGCTGCCAAGAATACTAGTAACCAAGCATACTGAACCTTTGGGCACTTTTTCTTAGAAAAAGCCTGATTTACAGTGCTTTTGTTGGCATACATAAAAGTTGTTAGAAGCCCAGTTCCAAGAGAAGTTACATATATTTCTGGAGCATGGATTTTCAGCACATCCTTTAGGGATGAAGTTCACCTGGATATGAACATTTCAAGAACAAGAGCAAGGCCCTTTTTCTGTCCATCTTGTTGCATGAGCACTTTGGGAGATTGATGCTGCTGCACTGTCCACGGTTCAGAGAGTGGCATGGCCCTTGAATACCTTTTCTCTGATCCACATTCCTTTGCATCAGGACTGTGTTTCCTCTAATGATGATGGGTGGTTGGAAGTTTCACATTGGTATCAGGGACAGTGGGAGATAATCCTATGTCTTCAGTCAGGACCTTCACCCCCAAGTCCCAACACAACTAACTTTGTTAGCCGCAATGGCAGGAACAAAGCTAGGTTTTTTAATGGGCTTTTGTGTTCAATTTTTTTTTTGTAATTGTCTTAAAATTTGGGCTCTAGTAGCTTTCATATGGCCTTCCTAGTCAGGCCCCCAATTTCCGGACCCTCAGTTTCTGCTTGCAAACTGGCTAATTGTTTCCTGAGTTCATTTCTTATAATACTTTGCCTGACATACAAAGTAAAAATGAACCCACAATTATTTTCCTGCCAAGCACTTGCCCCAGAGTTACAGTCTCAGCGGGCATGTGCTCTGCTTGCCAAGTTATCCCAGGCAAGTATACTACATATTTTGTCCCTGTGTAATTTGGGTGTCCATCTTTATGGCTCTGTTATAGATTCTTTTATAACAAATCTTGACATCAAATAGCATAAGTCCTCCAACTTTTTTCTTTTCTAAAGCTGTTTTGACAATTATATGTTCTTTTTAGTTCTATATAAATTTCAGACTAATCTTTTCAACTGCTACAAAAAAGCCTCTTGGAATCAGGGCCTGAAGCTGGAGAATAAGGTAGAGAGAAAGGAGAGAGATGAGGGGGGAGAGGAGAAGAGAGGAGAGGAGAGGAGAGGAGAGGAGAGGAGAGGAGAGCTGGTGAAGCAGGCAGGTAACTAAGCAGTCCTTCTGAAGCACCTGCGTGGTAGACAAGTCAGAGCTTGAGGGGTATCTGCTGAAAGTGTCCACAAAGGATAAAATTTAAATTCCTTAGTGTAGCATAAAATCCATTCATGACTAGTGGATGAGCCTAGGCCCTGGAATCAGAATTTCTAAGTTGAAATTTTATGGTAGCCACTTCTACAATATATGACCTTGGGTGGGTCACTTAATCTTCCTGGGCTTCTATTTCTTTAACTGTGAAATGGGGGAGGAGGATGAGAACAGCCCTTTCCTCATCAACTTTTGTCAGCGTTCACTGAGATGTAAAGATGTAATATTCCTTCTATAGGACAATCTCTCACCATTGCAGGGCCCACCCCCACGCTATGCTTTATCCGAACCTAACTCCTATACTACTAGTTCTCTTCATTGTGATGCATCATGCTTCTGTACCTCCACATATTACCTGATTCACCCTTTTTCTCTTCCTCTGACTAGAACCTGCTCATTCTCCAGGACTCAGTGACTCATCACTCCCTTCCGGCAGCCTCCTCTGATTCCTTCAGCCTCCATTAGTGATGGTTCCCTTGAGCTATCTCAGTGTCAGTGCTTGATTGTACCACAGTGGATTCTTTTTCTCTGTCTCTCCCACTATAAATTATAGATTCTCTCCCCTGCTGGACTGTAAACTCTAGACCACATTTTCCTTGAGGGTAGGAACTGTTTTGCCTGTCTTTGTATCCTTAGCTCCTAATGTAGCACTAAGTTTTTAAGAATGTTTGTTAGCAGATTCTTAAAAATGTTTATTGAGTCGATGAATATTGAATGATGGGGATGTCTAGCAGGCATTGTTACACTTTATGGAGAAATATAAAGATGATGGGGTATTTTGGGACAATGCATAACAGCAAGAATTTTAGAATTCCAAAATTTAGTGAGTTGGTAGATTTCAAAGTATATATATTGCTGTTAAGACTTGAAATTAAAAAAAAATAATGGAAAGTTTCTTAACACAAAGAATGACTAAGGACATTTTTTGGTTAAGGCATTGTTTACTACCATTTGCTCAATATCCATTACTTTCAGACCTCTTACAAAGACATTGAAATCCACAACTATCTGGCCAATTAATCTTTGACAAAGCAGAAAAGAATATCCAGTGAGTAAAAGAGCCTATTCAACAAATGGTGTTGGGAAAACTGGACAGCAACATGTACAAGAATGAAACCAGACCACTCTCTTATACCATGCACAAAAATAAATCAAAATGGATGGAAGACCTAAATGTGAGACCTGAAACCATAAATATCCTAGAGGAGAACATGGGCAGTAACCTTTTTGACATCAGCTGTGCAACTTCTTTCTAGATACGTCTCCTGAGGCAAGGGGAAAAAAGGCAAAAATAAACTATTAGAGCTTCATCAAAATAAAAAGCTTTTGCACAGTGAAGGAAATCATTAACAAAACTAAAAGGCGACCTATGGAGTGGGAGAAGATATTTGCAAGTGACATATCTTTTAAAGATTAGTATCCAGAATCTATAAAGAACTTATAAAATGTAACACCCCAAAATGAATAATCCAATTAAAAAATGGGCAGAAGATATAAATAGACATTTTCCCAAAGAAGACATACAGATGGCCAACAGATGCACTCAAAGATGCTCAACATCACTCATCATCAGGGAAATACAAAACAAAACTTCAATGAGATATCACCTCAGTACCTGTCAGAATGGCTAAAATCAACAACACAGGAAACAACAGGTGTTGGCAAGAAATTGGTGAAAGGGGAACCCTCTGGTGCTATTGATAGGAATACAAGCTGGTATAGCCACTGTGGAAAACAGTATGAAGTTTCCTCAAAATAGTTAAAAATAGCTCTACCCTATGATCCAGTAATCATGCTACTGGTTATTTACGCAAAGAATACAAAAATACTATTTCAAAGGGATACATGCACCCCAATGTTTATAGCTACATTATCTACAATAGTCAATTTATGGAAGCAGCCCAAGTGTCCATTGATTGATGAAAGGACAAAGAAGACATGGTGTATATATATGATGGAATATTATTCAGCCATAAAAAGAATGAAATCTTGCCACTTGCAACAACATGGAGCTAGAGAGCATTAAGCTAAGTTAAATAAGTTAGAGAAAGTCAAATACCATATGGTGTCACTCATGTGGAATTGAAGGAACAAAACAAATGAATAAAGGGGGTAGAAAAGAGAGAAGTGATCCAAAAAACAGACTCTTAACTACAGAGAACAAACTGATGGTTATCAGAGGAGAGGTGGGTGGGGGTATTGGTAAAATAGGTGATGGGGATTAAGGAATACACTTGTGATGAGCACCAGGTGATGTATGAAAATGTTGAATCACCATATGGCACACCTAAAACTAATATACACTGGATATTAATTAAATGGAAGTTTTAAAACAGATTTATTTATTTATTTATTTATTTATTTATTTATTTATTTATTTTAGAGAGAGAGTGTGGGTATGCTCGAGTGGGGGAGGAACAGAGGGAGAGGGATAAGCAGACTCTGTGCTGAGTGGCTGAGTATGGAGCCCTATGAAGGACTTGATCCCACAACCCTGAGATCATGACCTGAGCAAAATCTAAAGTCCGATTTTTTTTTAAAGATTTTATTTATTTATTCATGAGAGAGAGAGAGAGAGAGAGAGAGAGGCAGAGACACAGGCAGAGGGAGAAGCAGGCTCCATGCAGGGAACCTGATGTGGGACTCAATCCCAGGTCTTCAGGATGATGCCCTGGGCTGACGGTGGCACTAAACCACTGAGCCACCCAGGCTGCCCAAGAGTCTGATGTTTCTCTTTGAAATCACAGAAAAAAAAAAAAAGAGTCTGATGTTTAACCATAACTGATTGAGCCTCCCAGGTGCCCCCTGACTGGAATTTGAATAACAAAATATTAAAAGTTCTTTAAAAAATATTCTGTCAGTGGTTAATTGTATTACCTAAAAGCATATAGTAGTTATCCTTGGCAAACTATGGACCAAAATCCTGGGAAATACCTGTTAATTCTAAAATGTCTGTATGAGTTCAATCTTTTTTTTTTTTTAATAGATTTTATTTATTTATTAGACCTAGAGCATAAGTAGGGGGAGGGGTGGAGGGAGAAGTAGCAGACTCACCATTGAGCACAGAGCCCTAGGGGAGTGCTTAATTCCAGGACCTCGAGATTATCCCCTGAGCCAAAGTCAGATGCTTAACTGACAGCCACCTAAGCGTCCGAGTTCAATAATTTTAACAGTGAATCTTGCCTCAGTCATTAGATTATGCCTGGCGTTTTTGATGGCAATCTTTTAATAAAGAGAACAAGTAATACTCTGAGGGTTTCTTTCCTTTAAAATTTCAAATTTCCATGTGCTGAATATGCTTGATATGATATGCTTGCTTGATATGAAGTACATCTGTTATAAATTCTAAAATTAATTTTTAAAATTTTTATTATTTATAAATATTTATTAGACACAGAGAATGAGAGAGCACAAGCAGGGGTAGGGGCAGAGGGAGAAGCAGACTCCCCACTGAGCAGGGAACCCCATGTGGGGCTCGATTCCAGGATCCTGGGATCATGACCTGAGTCAAAGGCAGATGCTTAACCAACTGAGCCACCAGGCACCCCAAGAATTTTTTAAAAAATTTTAAATTTCTGGATCAGGGGATCCCTGGGTGGCTCAGAAATTTAGCACCTGCTTTCAGCCCAGGACATGATCCTGGAGTCCTAGGATGGAGTCTCGCGTCGGGCTCCCCACATGGAGCCTGCTTCTCCTTCTGCCTGTGTCTCTGCCTCTCTCTCTCTCTCTCTCTCTCTCTCTCTGTATCTCATGAATAAATAAATACAAAAATCTTAAAAAATTTTCTGGATCAATAATTATTAAGTTTCTTAAAGTTTGAAATAAAAATGTCAGTGCATAGACTAAATATCAGAGGATATTAAATCTAAGCACTTCTATGGGCTATAGATGTTGACCTTTTCCAAAAACCTGTCCCTCAAATAAGTTCTTGCTTTGATATAAGGAAACGTTTTAATAAATATGCAAATGATCACTCTCAAAATCAGTATCATGCTTTGTTAGGCTTATGACTCTAACTGCTATCCAGTGCATCACAATTGTAAGATTAAGAAGAGTGACTTGTTTAAATATTTTTGCATCTTACAAATGAATAAGAATATGAAAGTCTCACTAAAGAAATGGGCAAAGGGCATATCAAAGGAGTCAGAAAAGAAAAAGTAAAAATGGCCAATAAATATATGGAAAGATGTTAGCTTTATTAGTAACAAAACGCAAACCAGAACAGTCGTGAGACACCATTTTAATCTATCTCCGTAGCAAAGGGTGTGAAGATGTGGGCATTTTCATCCTTTGCTGTTGGGAGGGTAAATCTGTAGTCTTCCCTGCAATCCGATGGTATGTGTGAAAGGCTTTAAAAATGCTTTTAGCTTTGACTTGGGAATCTCACTTCTAGGAATTTATTCTAAGAAAAAAAAAAAAAGGATAAATGCAGAATGGCATACATTTAAGCATATTTGTCACAGCCTTGTGTTTGAAAGGGCATTGGCTGGGGCATCTGCTTTGGCCTGACTTCTGTGTGGAGGGACGGCAGCTTCTGGGATACTTCTAGCCCCTCTTGCACGGCACATGGCCCCAGGGGAGAAGGAGCAACTGGTTTGGTCATGGTCAGGGATCATCCGGCCTGCAGAGCGTTGGCCTTCATAGGCTTCCCGCCAAGTGCAGCCTTTATAGGGAAGGCCTTCCCGCCCTGGGGAAGTTTTCCCTCTACCTGTGCCTGTCTAGGAAACTCTTTAACTCCAGATACTGTGTTAGGAATCTCATGGGCTGCACACCTGATCCACGTCTTCCGTCCAACTTCTATAAAAAAATAAGGCTGATATTTTGCTTTCTATCTGTCTGATTCCTCCCTACTGATGTTAGTATTGAGCCAGGGCTTCCTGACACCCCCAAGAAATAAGAACAACAGCAAGATAGAATTTGGATATCCAAAAACATGGGGTTGATTAAAAGGATATGGCTGTAAAATTAGAAATGATGCAGCAATTCAAAATGATTCTGTGGATGTCTACACCGATAAATGCAGAAGATTCTAATGTAGCATTTTGCACATGAACACACTTATTATTTATACATGTAGATGGCTTTTTCCCTTTCTTTCCTCCTCTATATTTTCTGAAGCTTCTGTAACTACATAAAAATAAGTTAATTGCATTTTTGCCTATAGGCTGTACTTATGGCTGTGTTTAGTGTTTATGGTGGCTGGTGTGTGCTTTCCCTTATTCTTTTGTCTCAGAGGGAGTTTCCCTGATGGGGTGAGCAGAGTCTTGGTCTCAGGCAGGAGAACCGGAATTGGGTCAGTTTTTCCCAGCTGCACATCTTCATTACACAGATGCCTCTCAACAGGGAGAGAGGCCCCTGGTGGTCTGTGGCTACTGGCTTCATCTTCCTACCTTCTCAGCAGAACCTCGCCTGGTCAGAAAGATGCTCACCTGGGGGCCCAAATGAGGCAAGAATCATCTTGTTCCCCTACTGCCCTATTCTGTGTCCTGCTCAGGAAGCTGGAGCCGTTGTCCGAGGAGAGCCAGCGCCTTAGTCATCCTTGTGCTGTTGAGGGTTGGGAGAACTCTCCTACTCAAGGGAAGAAAACTGTTAGATAATATCAAGTCCAGGGTGAGCTGATGCACAGCATTACCTCTAAGTCTTGGAGATGCCAAAACCATCATTTACAATGGCTCCTGGGAAATAGAATTTTCCAAATAAGTGAAGTTTCTAGAGAGCTGGCATTTACTACCTTAAGGGCCTATGCTATTTTTCTTAGCTATTTTTGATGGAAATCTTACTGAAGGGCTTTCAATTTATTCTCATAAACACTCAACATTTTCTTGATGACTCAGTCTCATCCTTTGGAAAAAAAAAAAGTATTTTAAATTGTGCTGTAAAATGGTGATGTTCTCTGACTACATTAAGTCGTGTAGTCCTGAAGAGCAGCTCCTGGTTATACTTCCAAGGTCATGTCTGTGCTTTTTAGATGGTCAGCCTGCTTCCCCTGCTGAAAACTGCTCCATCTATATGGTCTGTGAGCTCTGGTTGAGACCCTGCTATGTTAAATTAGCATTTGGTTGGTAAGGAAGGGCTCTGGTTAGCATTAAGACTTCGTATCTTGTAACACGCATTTCTGCTGCTGTGAGGCCATTTTCATTTGGTTCTGGGTTTGCTGTTGGGTTTCAGCCACTGTGGTTAAAGTGGTAAGCAGTCAGAACTATGGTCGAATGGGCCATTCTTGTATTTTGCAGCAAGATATCCATTCACTTTTTTTTGACAATCCAATTAAAATTCACATTTTCCTTTACAAACAGGCTTCTTTATAGATTAATGATCACTTACATTATAATTGTAGAAGCTGTGGTTCAAACAAAGGGAGTCAATTTGCTAATCTTATTTATAATAAAATTAAAATGTTTATGAACTTGAGGTTCTGCTCCTGAGGCTCTAAGCCTGGAAATCACAAGTTATTTCTAAGAGAATTCTGAAGAGACAATTGAATGATCATGTTCATTCATTTTCACTCTACTCAACTTAATTTTTTAAAAAAGATTTATTTACTTAAAGCGCACATGTGCATATGCATGTGCTAGAGAGAGAACATGTATGTGTGTGTGCAGGAGCACACACAAGCAGGAGGAGGAAGTGGGAGAGAGAGAGAGAGAGGGAGAGAGAGAGAGAGAATCTCAAGCAGACTCCCTGTTGAGTGTGGAGCTTGAGGTGGGGCTTGATCTCATGACCGTGAGATCGTAACCTGAGCTAAAACCAAGAGTTGGATGCTCAACTGACTGAGCCACCCAGATGCCACTCTATTCAACTTAATTAAGAAGTGATTCTTGAAGCAACTGGGTGGCTCAGTGGTTGAGCATCTGCCTTTGGCTCAGGTCATGATCCTGGGGTCCCAGGATCCAGTCCCACATCAGGCTCCCCATGAGGAGCCTGCCTCTCCCTCTGCCTATGTCTTTGGTTCTCTCTCTATGTCTCTCATGAATAGATAAGTAAAATCTTAAAAAAAAAGAAAGTTATTCTTTTATTGGTTTTCCATCACCTAAAGTATATAAAGTGTAATTTCTTTAATATTCTATCAGTTAGTTTGGCTGCCTAAAAAACACCAAAAACATAATGGTTTAAAAAAAGTTTCATTATGTTTATGATTCTGTAGCTCAGTGGGCAGCTCTTTTGGTCTGAGTCAGATTGGCTAGAGCTCTGATGTTTTAGGTTTTTGTCAAGTGTCTGGGTTGGCTGAGATGACTGAGGCCTCTCTCCATGAAGTCTTATTTCCCAGGAGGCTCACCCAGGTGTGTCATAATATAGAAGGGCTTCCAGTGGCAAGAGAAGGCAAACTCCAAAGCACAGGTGGTTTTCAAATCTCTGCCTCTGTTACATTGACTGATGTCCTGTTGGCCAAACTAAGTCACATTGGCTCTTGTGCACGAGAACAAAGAGGTGCGATTTATTGGGGTCATTGCTGCAATGATCTATCACATCATGTTCCACTCTATCATTCTAACCCTGTAGTTCCCAACCTGTGGCTGAGGTGTCCTGGAACACCACAGTGAATTTATAAGGGGATGTTGTGGGACATTTAAAAATTTCAAGGGAAACATAATTATACTCCATGACTGTTGGATATCATGCAAACTACGAGCTACATGTAGGCCACAGTGTCAATGTCATAATGATATATTTCTTTTGGTGCTGTTTTATCTTTGCAAGCCTGGGTTTTTGGTGGTTGCTGTAATAAAAAGCAAGTACTACATGAAAATTACCGTGGAACAGGGGGAATGAGGGTGGTGGTGCCCAATTTGATTCCAGGGTTGCAGAAGTGGTACAGTACTCAGCGGGCGCATATATCTCATTATTAAGTAGATGTGGTTATTTAAAGATGAAATAAAATATTTAAAAAATATATGTGTATTTTTTTCAAATATAATTAAGTTGTTAGGGTATGCATACTTACACAGTTGTTTGTACCTGACTGCCTACGAAATGAAATTATTAAATATTTCTTTTGGTCTAGAGACACTGTGAAAAAAATGAAAAAGACACTAAGGATGCTGTGAGCTGGGAAAGGTTGGGAGCTGCTGTTTTAACTTCATTTGCTACTGCTGATAAAAGAAAAAAAGTCAGGAAGGAAAGCTAGTTTTGGGAAAAGGTGCATGGATTCAATTGTGGAGGTGCTGAGTCTGAGGGCCTAGAGGGCCATTCAGGGAGAGATGTACAGCTGGGATCCAGGCAGGAGGTTTAGAGCAGAGCTCATTCCATCTCTGAATGGTCATGTGCAGGTTCTCTTTCTGGTTGCTCTGGATATTGTATGAACTCAATAATTGTAAAAGAAAAAGATAGGGTTGTTGAAAGGGAAGGAACCTAAAAACCGAAACTTGAAACTGACCTGCAAAACAAATGTTCTTGGTTTAACATCTTTGCAAATGTTAAATGGATGCATTTGAATTTCCTTCTTGCATCATGTTTTATTGCAAAGTATTCTATGGAAGAGCCATGAGGTTTACGTAGAGGAAGAGAAAGTGAACTCTTGACCTCTTAGCCAGGTGTTGTGCAGGTAGGGGGTTTGCTTAAATACTTTATTTCCCATTTAGCACATCACTAGCTGAGCCCAGAAAATCCAGATCATAGAGGGCATCCATTGTATAGGGAAGACGCCCTTAGACACACTTAAGTGTTCGTAAGATTAGCATCAAGAAGTAGGAGGTTATGATGTTAGGAAACTAAAGGTCTCCTTCCTTCCCTCATACACATACCTTTTTTGGTCAAGGGGATTGTGGAAAGGAATAGAAAGAAAAGATAGTGATTTGTGTCTTGTAATTGCTCCCCATGGCTTGGGAAGAAGTTGTGTTACAAAAATGAGAGTAATAATAAGAACAAAGAGGGGAGATATTGCCCATTTCCAAACTGGGGGTCCTGGAAAGCTTACTTTTGTCCTGTCCACCTGTACAACTTGGGGACATGACCACAACTTGGCTACACACCACAAGTAGAAGGAGATCCTGTGGGTTTGTTTTCTTATGCTGCTTCCAATTTCCATGTTTTGTAGTTGATATGACAAGAGCCAGTCGGCCTTCCGAGGCGCCATCTGCCCAACCTGTCCCGACAAGGCAGGTGGACTGACAGGCCAGTAGGCTGGGTGAGGGACAGAGTAGTGACTCCACAGTCCAGAGACAACTTAGTGGAGGTGAGGCTGAGTCATGCAGAGGTGTTACTTGGTCCTGACCAAGCAGGATGCTCCCAATGAATAACGGTAGTTGTCTTGAGATCAGTAGTAGCTTCCTAATGTATGCCAATGACCCCCATAAGGCTAGGAGGCTCTTCTCTCAGGTTTGTGAAGATCCATCACGATACCCCTTCTCCTCAGATATTGAGATGTCATCTTAGGAAGAGAAGCAGGGGAAGGAGGCAACTGCTGAGGGCCAGCATTGACTACATAATTTTCTGGGCTCAGTGCAAAATAAAAACACAAGCCCCTTGTCAAAAGTTAAGAATTTTAAGACTACAACAGAAGATCATTAAACCAGGTGTGGGGTCCTTCTAAGTGCAGGACCATGTGCAACTGCACAGGTCTCACATCTATGAAACTGGCCTTGCTGAAAACCTGAACATATTTTTCCCCTAGAGATTCTCAACACTGCCCAAAGGGTTTGTTGAAATTATCAGATTGGATTAAATTTAAACTTCATTGGACATATAGTTAATTCTATAGTTAATTCCCCCTTGAGCAGTGAATGGGAACCTGGGAGAATGCCAGATTAGTTTATGGACAATCAAGATATGAGTTGGCGGCCCTTCTGTAAAGACATCATTTTTCACTTTTTATAGGAGAAAATTTGCTATTTAGAGAGGTTAAGGGATTTCTCAAGGTTACCCAGGTAATTAGTGGTGAGGTTGAGGTTTAAACCCAGCTATGACTCGAAAACTCAGCCATGTTTCCACTCTTCCAATATCAAAGCTAAAGCTGAGAAACTGAACTTCAAAGTGAGATTTCTTTTCAAATGTACTTATTTATTTTTTATTATTTATTTATTTATTTATTTATTTATTTATTTATTTATTTTTTCAAATGTAGTTATTTTTGTAAGTGCATGAAGAGTATGTCTTATAGGAATGATACTGTCCGGTAGAGAGCATTTTGGAAAATTGGGGGGTATTTTGATTGTCTGAAGGGATGCTGATGGGCAAAGGTTAGGGACATTAGAACGTTGCAATTTGTAGGACACTCCGACACAAGCAAGAATTGTTTGATATCCTGCATAACTTTTGGTTGCCTCACCAGTTGCTTGGGTATGTGAAAACTTGTTTATAGTTATGAGTCTAGGACCTAATAACATTTACCTAAACTCATAATATATTTTGCATGGTTTAAAAATAGGCTGAAATTTCCATAACTAAACCAACTATAAATAGAAGGGAGAGTATACTTGATTTGTTTCATACTTTACCAAGAGTTGTTCCCTATTTTGGAAAATTGCATTGCTCAACAGCCATGCAGCTTTTGGCATTTGGATCATCAATACAACACCCCTTAATCAATTTATTAGTAGATGTCAATTTCCCATAGCTCCCACATGTAGATGCATCAAGTGCTTTATTAGTCTTCTGGTTATGGCCATGTCTGAGCATATTGGCATATACATTATTTGATTACAAATTCTCTTTCGTTCTCCTTTTTCTTTTTAAGATTTTATTTATTTATTCATGAGAGACACAGAGACAGAGAGGCAGAGACACAGGTGGAGGGAAGAGCAGGCTCCACGCAGGGAGCCTGACGTGGGACTCGATCCTGGGACTGAAGGCAGTGCTAAACCGCTGAGCCACCTGGGCTGCCCCTTTTTCGTTCTCCTTTGTATTATTGTCAGAGTGGTTTTTGGTTTTGTTTAAAAGTTGCATGTGTGGGTAGGTTATAATTTTTGTATGGATTTCATTTTAGGACTGTATAAGGGCATTGACAAATATTGGTTGTAGAAAAGGGATGAATCTAGTAGTTTGAGAACCACTTCAGTGGGAGGCATGAGTATTTGGAATCAGTAAAGACCAGAGTTATTTTTGTAGGAAAATCATAGAGTTATTGACTTTCCCTGAAGGCTTATTGGCTATGAGGGCAACAGTACTGATACTGATGTGAAAGAGTTATTAAATCTTTTAAGAAACTATATTGTCTGTTAGGCACGGAATCAAGATATCTGACCTAATTTACCCAAGGAGTAGGGCTTTCCAGGTGACCTCTTTTTTTTTTTTTTTAAGTTAATTTTTGTCCTCTTGGCTGGATGAAGTTGTCCTTTCTATTTGAGAGTATGACCTTAGCAGGGAAAAAAAGAGAAAAATTCTTTTGATTCAGGTTCATTTTTTTTCCTCTTGGGGAAAATATCCCTTTGAAGGTAAAATAACTATGTGAGACATTGACATTGCTCCCTGACAACTCAAAAGGCTCCCTGTTACTAACTGTTATGAGAAGGCTGGCATGAGGGGGCCTTTGGGCAAAATGTCCCAATCTACTAAGTTTCTACCACGACCATGTTCCCTATGTAACTCTTGGACTCTGACCTTTTTGTAGGTGGGATGTCTTATTATCTATTATTAACAATGTTATATGCCAGTTAATCATATAAAGTTATTGGTGAAAAGGTAAAAAACTATACTGAGTCCAAGGGAATAAGTTCTTTGTTTTAGGCTCTCTGGGTCATGCCATGTAGTGATGTCTATTATGCTACTTAGGGAAAATTGTCCTCTCCTTTCGGACTCTCTCTTCTGGAATCCTGCCCCATCTCACACTGCCTTCCTGTGTGGGACAGTACTTGTCCAGGGACTAGCATCTGTTTGCTCAGTCTCTGGTCTGGGTGATGCTCATTTGGGATGGAGAGAAGTTGAGATGGGAAAGTGCCTCTGGAGCTTCCTGGCGGGTATCTGCCCCTTAATGTAAGTAGCTTAGTGTAATGACTCAGATCCTGGTCCCTGGAACCAGTCAGCCAGGATTTCAGTTCTGGCTTTACAGTTAATAGTTGTCTAGCTTCAATTCTGTCTCAGTTTCCTCATCTATAACATCTATAAAGCAGGAATTATAATTATTATTATTATAATTGCAACCTATTATAATTGCAACCTAATTTGCAATGTTGTTGTGATGATTGAATGTGTTCATATGTATAAATGGGAAGCAGGGTGGAAGAAAACCCGCTTTACCACACTTACACGTTTAAACGGAAGACTGTTTTGTTTGCTGCTATTTCCTGGTTGGTGTTTTCTTGCAGATTGGTTGACCCTAAGTGACTTCTTTGATCTTTTGGATGGTGTGTCTAGGGGAACAGCTGGATAAATGTACAGTGGAAGGAGTCATCAACTTGGGCTTTAGATTCAGGAGTGTCACTCTTCTGTTCAAAAGCCTTTGAAGCGTCCCCATTTCATGGAGAGTAAAAACCAAAGACTTCACAATGTCTACAGGGTCTTGCCTCAGCTGGACCCTTGTGGCATCTGTGACCTTGTCATCAGTTGCTTTCCCTGCACTCCGTCCAGCCAGACCAGTCTTCTTGCTATACCTCTAACGTGCCAGGTGTACTCCTACTGTAGGGCTTTTGCTCTAGCTGTGCCCTGTGTGTTGAATGCTATTCTCTTTGACATCAGCATCACTCCTGAACCTCTTTCAAGTCTTTACTCAAATCTCACCTTCTCAATGAAGCCTGTCCTGAGCACCTGATTTCATACCAAAATCTGCCTCTCACCTCTACCCCTGGCACTTCTATTCCCTTTACTGAGCTCTACTTTTTCCTCATAATGCCATTGATCTTCTAATAAACCATATAATTTACTTAAGTATTGTATTCATTGCTTCTTATCTGTCTTTCTCTACTAGAATAGAAACTTAAAAAGGAGGATATTGCTTTTTCACTCATCCTTAGAGTCTTGAGTTCTTGGCACATAGGAGCTATGTACTCAATAAATATTTATGGAATGAATGTATGAGTCACCCATTAAGGCTGAGGACATAGCTGATCTAATTACACCAGGGTTTTCCTAGCAAGAAAGAAGGGAGACTAGCTATTGAATGGGCAATAAACAATATCTGATGTGGATTCTAAAATGCTCGGGTGCACATTGGGTAAAATTGGATTTTGGACTAATTGAGAAATATTTGAGTCTTTTTGCCTAGGGCTATTTTTACCTTTAAAAGTGATCAGAAGAATATATAATAAAAATGCATTCATATCAGAGAATGTCACTGTTGGAAAGGATTGGAGTGATGTATATCCTCCTCAGGATTCTTCACAGATGAGTAGAAAATGAATCAAGCACAAAAATCAGCGCAAGTGTGCTAAAATCTGCCAAATCTATTCACTTTTCTACTTGAGATCCTCTCAAGTATTTGAAGACAGCAATCCTGTTTTCTCTTCTGCGGGGTAAACATCCTCGGTTTCTTACCTAGCTCAGTTTTGAGAATCTTCACCATCCTGGCCACCCTGTTTTGGATGAAATACAACTTTACAGTGTAGTTTTATTTTATTATTACTATTATTATTATTATTTTTATTTTTATTGAGAGAGAGAGAGAGAGCAAGGGGGAGGGGTAGAGGGAAAGGAAAAAAGAGAATCTTAAACAGGCTCCACATTCAGCATGGAGCCCAACGCAGGGCTGGACCCCATGACCCTGAACTCACGACCTGAGCTGAAATCCAACTGAGCCATCCAGGTGCTCCTACAATGTGATTTTTAAAAATCAGTAGCCAAAATGGTTCACAGTGCTCCTAATTGAGTTTAATAAAATGAAATGCAAAGAGATCACTTACCGAAATGAATATTATGAATATATTATAAACAAAGAAACAAACACATTAGGTAAATAATTAAGGGGAGAGGAGATATTGACTAACAACTAAAATGTCAGAGGTAGGTCTACACCTAGGTAGAGCTGGAGATCCAGGGGTTCATCTATCATCTGAACTTTGTCTTCATTGCTCAATTTTTTGTTGTATTTTCTTCACTTCCAGGAGGGGTGTCCACATATTTTTTCTTGGAAGCTCCATGTTTACATCTTACCAAATTAGCGACTCCTCTCAGTGGTAAGGACAGAATTCTGGAGAAAAACTAACACTTAATGGAAGAGAAATACACACATTGCTGATCTTGCAGAATGTAAATTCTGTCATAAGTAAACAATTTCAGAGTACTATGACTTCCTAAATTGGCTTTTGGTGACACTCCTTTTGAATGAGTTCACAATGCTCATTATTTTGTATCTTCCAGAATTCTTCCTGGAATTGATGTCAAACTCATGTTTTGAAAATTGTAGAGCGGGATCCCTGGATGGCGCAGCGGTTTGGCGCCTGCCTTTGGCCCAGGGCGCGATCCTGGAGACTCGGGATCGAATCCCACATCAGGCTCCCGGTGCATGGAGCCTGCTTGTGTCTCTGCCTCTCTCTCTCTCTCTCTCTGTGACTATCATAAATAAATTAAAAAAAAATTAAAAAAAAAAGGAAGTTGTAGAGCTGTTTTTTTTTTTTTTTTCAAATTTGGGAAATTAAGATATCAGTCCCCTATCTTTTATCTTTTCATCCTTTTCTAGTTCACACTGATTTTTCAAAGGGTCATAGTATTTCAGCATTTATTGAATACCACACAATGGTACTTCCTTCATTCATATTTACAAGTTCTTGGCTTCTGAGACAGGAATTCATCTAGCTTAAAAACTTGAATTCCTTTAAATCAACCAGTTAAATCATATTTCTTATAATTTGCCCACCTGCCTTGACCTTCTAGTTCTACAGTAAAGACCTTTTTAGTTTGGATCCTTGGTTTTAAGAAACAGAGAATCGATCAGGTTAATTCCAGATTATGGAGAAGCTTATATGGAGCAGGGAGGAAGAAAAGGAAATCATAAGAACACAGAAGTAAACTTCATGGAGGCTTGTGTCTGTGGGTAGGTCCTAAACAGCAGCAATTTGTAGGTCTTCTATCTACAATCACATCAGTTTTTGACTCTGTAAATTGATGTATAACTTGTCCCTATCTGTTCTCTGTCACTGCAGATTCGTTTGTGTTTCCTAGGCTTTAATATAAATGGAACCGTAGTGTGTCCTTTTTTTTTTTTTTTTCTTTTACTGACTACTTTCACTCAGGATACTTGTTTTGGGATTCATCTGTATTATTTTGTGTATCAATAGTTCATTCTTTTTATTGCTAAGTGGTATTCCATTGCACGTACATTTTGTTTATCTGTTCTCCTGTTGGTATGCATGTGGGTTTCAGACTATAGCCATTACTAATAAAGGTGTTATGAACACTCATGTACAAGTCTTTGTATATATGAATATAGGGTTTTATTTCTCTCGGGTAAATAAGTAGGAATGGAATGGCTGCATCATATGGTAGATGTACACTTAATTTTTCAGGAAACTGCCAAACTGTTGCCAGAGTGGTTGTTATCATTTCACATTCTCATCGGCAGTATATATGAGTTCCAGTTACTTTACATTCTCTCCATCTCTTGCTGTGGTCAATCTTTTAATTTTTCATTATTCTAGTGTAGTGGCATTTCATTGTCATTGAATTTGCATTTCTTTAATGACGAATGATGTTGAACATCCTGCCATGTGCTTATTTGCCATTAACATATCTTCTTTCATGAAGTGCTTATTAAAATCTCTTGTCTATAGCTTGCTTCTTAGACTATTTCCTTATTATTAAGTTTCAGGAATTCTTTATATATTCTAGTTACAAGACCTTTACCAGACACATGATTTGCAAATGTTTTCTCTCAGTCACCTTTTTGATCTGTGGGTTATTTGGAAGAGTGTTACTTAGTTTTCAAATATGTACGGGTTTTCCAGTTATCTATTATTAATTTATAATTTACTTATTCTGTGATTACTTAGTATGACTTGAATACTTTTACATTTATTGTGGCTTGTTTTATGACCAGAAAATGGGGTGTATCTCAAAACCTTGCACTTGAAAGTATTTTCTGCTATTGAGTGGGAGTGTCTATAAATGTCAATTAGGACAAATTGGCTGACAGTGGTCTTAGTTTCTTAGGGCTACTGTAACAAACCGCCACACACTAAGTAGCTTAAAACAACAGAATTGTATTCATTTAGAGTTTACACATTCTGGGGGCTAGAAATCAGAAATGAAGATGTTAGCAGAGCTGTGTTCCCTCTGTAAGCTATTGGGGGAGGCTCTTTCCTTGCCTCTTTTTAGCTTCTTTGGCTGTTGGCAATGCTTGGTATTCTTTGCTTTAAAGTCGTATGTATCACCGTGATCTCTGCTGTCATCATCACATGTTATTCTCCCTGTTTGTGTCCAAATTTCTCTCCTCTTAGAAGGACACCAGTCATTGGTTTGAGATCCATCACTCCCCACTCCCCAAGTCCAGTACAACCTTATCTTAACTTCATTATATCTGTAAAGACCTAATTTCCAAATAAGATCACATTGACAGGTACCAGGGGTTATGGTTATTTTCGCTCATCCTTCTACTTTTAACTCATTTATGTCTTTATGTTTAAAGTGAATTTCTAGTAGGCAGTGTATAATTGGATCTTATGTTTTTAATTCAATCTTCGAGTTTATTTTTTTTCTTCTGGAATGTGTAATCTGCTGTTAATCTCATCCAGTGTATTTTTCTTCTTCTCAGACATTGTATTTTTCATCTCTAGAGTTCAATTTCCATCTTGAAAAAAATATATCTTCCATATCTCTACTTAATATGTTCAGTCTTTCCTCTTAAGTTTTAAACATATGGTATATAGTTAAAGGAACTTTAAAATGTATTTGTCGGGGATCCCTGGGAGGCTCAGCAGTTTAGTGCCTGCCTTCGGCCCAGTCCTGGGATCGAGTCCTGCATCGGGCACTCTGCCTGGAGCCTGCTTCTCCCTCTGCCTGTGTCTCTGCCTCACTCTCTCTCTCTGTGTCTCTCATGAATAAATAAACAAAATCTTTAAAAAAAGTATTTGTCTACTAATTTTATTATGTGTGTCAATTCTGTATCAGTTTTGATAATTTTTTCTTTTTAGAGACTTTATTTTCTTTATTTGCATGGCAGGTATTTATTTATTTATTTATTTATTTATTTATTTATTTATTTATTTATTTATATTGGAGTTCGATTTGCCAACATATAGCATAAACCCAGTGCTCATCCCGTCAAGTGCCCCCCTCAGTGCCCATCACCCAGTTACCCCATTCCCCCGCCCGCCTCCCTTTCCCTACCCCTTATTCGTTTCCCAGAGTTTGGAGTCTCTCATGTTCAGTCACCCTCACTGATATTTCCCACTCATTTTCTTTCCTTTACCCTTTATTCCCTTTCACTATTTTTTATATTCCCCAAGTGAATGAGACCATATAATGTTTGTCCTTCTCCGACTGACTTACTTCACTCAGCATAATACCCTCCAGTTCCATCCACCTTGAAGCAAATGGTGGGTATTTGTCGTTTCTAATAGCTGAGTAATATTCCATTGTATACATAAACCACATCTTCTTTATCCATTCATCTTTCGATGGACACCGAGGCTCCTTCCACAGTTTGGCTATTGTGGACATTGTTGCTATAAACACTGGGGTGCAGGTGTCCTGCCATTTCACTGCATCTGTATCTTTGGGGTAAATCTTCAATAGCGCAATTGCTGGGTCGTAGGGTGTCTCTATTTTTAACTCTTTGAGGAACCTCCATACAGTTTTCCAGAGTGGCTGCACCAGTTCACATTCCCACCAACAGTGCAAGAGGGTTCCCCTTTCTCCACATTGTCTCCAACATTTGTGGTTTCCTGTCTTGTTCATTTTCCCCATTCTCACTGGTGTGAGGTGGTATCTCATTGTGATTTTGATTTGTATTTCCCTGATGGCCAGTGATGCGGAGGATTTTCTCATGTGCTTATTGGCATGCCAGGTAATTATTGATTGGATGCCAGGCATTATGAGTTTTAACTTCTTGGGTGTGAGGTATTTTTGTATTCCTATAAACATTCTTGAACTTTGTTCTGTTTTTCTGTTTGTTCTCCCGTTAGATTTCTTGGAAGTACTTTGATCCTTGTGGATCTTGCTTTTAATCTTTGTTAGTTAGAAAGAGTAGAGTTTAGTCTAGGGCTACATTTTCCCCATGACTGAGGCAAGACCCTTCTGAGTACTCTTGCTGATGCCCTATGAATTATGAGATATTTTGTTTGTTTGCTTTTAAGTGTGGCTGGTGGAAAGAGGCACTATCCCTGGACAGGTGTGAGCCCCCAGTATTGTTACTGTGATGGTTAATTTTATATGTCAACTTGGCTGGGCCATGGTGCTCAAATATTTGGTCAAAGATTATTCTGAATGTTTCTGTGAAGTTGGTTTTTGGATGAGATTAGCATTTAAATTAGTAGACACTGAGTAAAGCAAATTGCTCTCCATAATGTGGATGAGCCTCACCTAGTCAGTTGAAGGCCTTAATAAAACAAAGACTGACTTCTGGAACAAGGATTCCACCAGAAGATTTCTGCCAGAGACTCAAACTGCAGCTCTTCCCTGGTTCTCCAGCTTGCTGACCTACCCCGAGAGTTTAGATTTAACAAGCTTCTGCAACTGTGTGACTCAATTCCTTACAATAAATCTCTTGCTCTATATATTCATGTCTTGTTCATTCTATTTCTCTGGAATACCCTAACAGTTACCTTTAATGTGTCTTTTTTCAGGTTTAGGTCATTTCTTCACATACACACTCTGGTCAGTACTCAGCTGAATATTTAAAGAGAACCCTCTTTAGTGCTCAGAATTACCAATTTGTTTAGCTCTCTTTCTCTGGTACCGTCTTTTGTGATGTCTTGCTGACTTGGCTTGCCTCTGCTCCCAGCTCTGTCTCATCACCTCGGGGGACCTGCCAGGCTTCACTTGGGTTCCCCATCCTTGAATGTCTAGAAATTCTCTTGAGGCATGAAGCTGGGGTAGTTGTTGGGCTCACCTTGTTCTTTCCCATCTTTTAGGGGTCAGTGTCCCTCATTGCCTGATGTCCAATATTTTGGAAACCATTGTTTAATATATTTGTCTGGGTTTTTAGTTGTTTCAGCTGGGAGGGTAAATCTGGTCTTATTACTTCATCTTGACCAGAAGTTAAAGTTCTTAGTTGTGTCTTCTTGCATCTTCTCTCACTGATGTGGCTTCCTTTCTTGCTGTGCTAGATGTATATTTGTATATTTACTCATTGCTTTTGCTTATTTGTTTCAGTTTTTCTTAAAGCTGTGATCTACTAATCCTTCCTCTTGTCTTTCTGTATGCATCTTCTTAGCTTCAGTTTCTGCAGATGGTTTATAGATGAGCTGCTTTTGTGTTAAATGTCCTGATTCAAGTACCTGGGCATTGTTGAACAGGTTCTGTGATGCAAAATAAGACTAACTGAGATTGCTCTGCCTGCAAGGGGATGCTGGACAATTTATCTTAGAAGAGCTATTAGACATGACAGGCCCTATGCAAAACAGAGCCTGTTTTTATTTTATAGAAAGAAAACAGTAGACAAATAATTCAATTTACCTTTGTCACATCTTATACCTTCCTACCATACTAGAGTGTAAGGCCCTTGAGAGCAGAGACCATGTCTCATTATCATTGCATTCTTATAATCTATTGTAATGTCTGGTACTTAATATCTATTCTCATATCAATGGAATGAATGAATGTATAGCCTCTGCCCCCAAGAGGTTCTATCACTGTTTTTCCTGCCATGAACAAAACTCAACTAAGTCCTTCTTGTTGTCCTTAGCTGTTTGTATAATTATATGCCTTTCTTGTTTGTCATGACTGTTTATACTGTAAATTTCACCTTGGGAGATGGTTATTTTGGGATTGCTCCACCACCAAAAAGTAACTAAGGGTTAGGGCATTTAAAGGGAGATTCTTGAGAAGACTTTCTCTACCCTGAAGCACTTATCCAAAATGTGCTGGACTATGTCTTTGCAGAACTGTCAAAATGTTGTGGTCCTACTGTCCTTGTAGAGTGCTGTTTTCCCTGCTGATTTGTAGTTTTTAAGTGACATTGTTAGGCTTGTGGGTTTCCAACTCCACTTAACAAATTGTGAAAA
Source organism: Canis aureus (assembly GCF_053574225.1). Lineage (NCBI taxonomy): Eukaryota > Metazoa > Chordata > Mammalia > Carnivora > Canidae > Canis > Canis aureus. Next base: position 8,874,198 of record NC_135618.1, read on the forward strand.
TAATGTGTGGGATAAACTCTAGCCTAAATTTGTTCCTAGTAGACATGAATAGCCTCTGATTCTAAACCCCTCAGGCGCAGCCTAACAGAAACTTTTACAAAAGTAAAAGTAAATTTATTTGTAAAATGCTTTTACAAATAGGAACTGTGGTACACTCAAATTACCACCAGCATTTTTCACAGAACTAGAACAAGCAATCCCAAAATGTATAGGGAACCAGAAAAGACCCCGAATAGCCAGAAGAATGTTGAAAAAGAAAACCAAACCTAGGGGCATCACAATACCTGACTTCAAGCTGTACTACAAAGCTGTGATCATCAAGACAGTATGACCCTGGCACAAAAACAGACACAAAGATCAATGGAACAGAATGGAGAACCCAGAAGTGGACTCACAACTATATGGTCAACTAATCTTTGACATAGCAGGAAAGAATATCCAATGAAAAAAAGACAGTCACTTCAACAAATGGTGTTGGGAAAATTGGATATCCACATGCTGCAGAATGAAACTGGACCACTTTCTTACACCATACACAAAAATAAATTATAAATAAATAAATGGATGAAAGACCTAAATGTAAGATAGGAAACCATCAAAATCCTAGAGGAGAACATTTGCAGCAACCTCTTTGACCTTAGCTGCAGCAACTTCTTACTAGATATATCTCTGGAGGCAGGGGAAACAAAAGTAAAAATGAACTATTGGGACTTCATCAAGATAAATAGCTTCTGCACAGTGAAGGAAACAATCAACAAAGTGAAAAGGCAACTGATGGAATCGGAGAAGATATTTGCAAATGACATATTGGATAAAGGGTTGGTATCCAGAATCTGTAAAGAACTCACAAAATCAACACCTGAAAAATAAATAATCCAGTTAAGAAATGGCAGAAGACGTGAGCAGACATTTCTCCAAAGAAGGCATACAAATGGCTAACAGACACATGAAAAAATATTCAACATCGCTCATCATTAGAGAAATACAAATCAAAACCACAATGAGATACCACCTCACTCCTGTCAGAATGGCTAAAATGAACAACTCAGGAAACAATGGATGTTGGCAAGGATGTGGAGAAAGGGGAACCCTCTTGCACTATTGGGGGGAATGCAAACTGGAGCAGCCACTGTGGAAAACAGTCTGGAGTTTCCTTAAAAAGTTAAAAATAGAGCTACCCTATGACCCAGCAATTGCACTATTTGATATTTATCCAAAGGATACAAAACGGCTGATTCAACAGGGGCACCCCAATGTTTATAGCAGCATTGTCAATAATAGCCACATTATAGAAAGAGCCCAAATATCCATTGACTGATGATTGGACAAAGATGTGCTTTATGTATACAATGGAATATTACTCAGCCATCAGAAAGAGTGAAATCTTGCCATTTGCAACAACGTGCATGGAACTAGAGTGTATTATGCTGAGTGAAATAAGTCAGTCAGAGAAAGACAAATACCATATGATTTCACTCATGTGGAATTTAAGAAACAAAACAGATGAACATAGTAGAAGGGAATTAAAAATAAGATAAAAACAGAGAGGGAGGCAGGGGTGCCTGGGTGGCTCAGTCAGTTAAGCCTCCAACTCTTGGTTTTAACTCAGATCATAATATCAGGATTGGAAATCAAGCCCAGATTCTGGCTCTATGCTCAGTGCTGAGCCTGCTTGGGATTTTTCCCCCCTTCCTTTCCCTCTATCTCTGTTCTTTCTGTGCACGTGCAAGTGCATGTGTGGGTGCACTTTCTCTCTCTCTCAAACTAACTAAATAAATAAAATCTTTAAAAAAACAGAAAAGAAGGCAAGTCATAAGACATTCTTAACTATAGAGAATAAACTGAGGGTTACTGGGTAGAAGGGAAGTGGGGGATTGGGTTAATGGGTGATGGACATTAAGGAGGGCACTTGTGGAGATGAGCACTGGGTGTTATATATAAGTGATGAATTGCTTAATTCTACTCCTAAACCCATACTACTATATGTTAATTAACTTGAATTTAAATAATTAAAAAAAGAAACAGGAGACAAATGACACTGAGGAATCCATTAGTCAAATTCAGAGTGGGATATTTTATAAAATTCATCTCATTTCCTCAAAAAGTCAATGGCCATGAAACACCTTACAGATTAAACATCACAAGAGAAAAATGAGTAAAAATAAAAAAAACAACAGTTCACACACACACACACACACACACAAAAGTCAATGGCCAGGGGAGAAACAAAGAAATAAAGACTGAAAGACTTAAGGGACATAAGTGACTAATGAAATGAATAGAATCTCTTTGAATCCTGATTTCTAGTAACAAAAAGAACATACATTTTTATTTTATTTTATTTTATTTTTGAATATACATTTTTAGATTTTCAGAGAAATTTGAATATAGCCTGGGTTATTAGTCACTGTCAGTAAATTACGGTTAATTTTTGTTGTGTGGGAAAAAACTGTGGGCATTGAGTAATGTTATCCATTATATGCTTTCTTAATATTCATACTCTTGACCCAAATTAACTCATTATTATTTATAAATAATAAATAGCACACAGTCTGGCACAGAAAGAGTGCCCAGCAAATGTTAGCTATTATCGTTATCAAAGTATTTTCCTTTTTCATCTTTATTTTCTAAGTTTCTCTCGATTGTGGTTCTTTGATACCACATTATATACAGATGAAAAGATCTATGAAAAGACAATTGACTTGTACTTTTTGTTTCATGCATTAGGTTCCCATATGATGGTTTCTAGTGTAGGCTAGTGTCACCATTGCTATAAAGTTAGTAATTGCAGCCCCTTCTCTTACACACTTTGTTCCATCTCCATCCAAAACCATTCCTCTTTTGTTTGTCTCAGCATGGTCAGTTGGTTGCTGTAGCTTCCTCAGGTGCTTATCGCCCATCTCAACTGAGATTTAGAAGATGCAAGGAAAGAAGCCATTATTTGATAGCAGGCATATAGTCATTAGCAGTTGGCAGGTGTGAGTTTTGCTCATGGTGGTTGAAGATTGTCTTGGGATTATTGGTGATGGCTCTCAGTAGCAACAGCAACTTTCTAAAGTTTGCCAATTTTGTTGCTGCAGGTTTCTGAACTCCCTGTACTTGGAGATGTCCAGAATTGACATGCTTGACCTTTGATCCCCATCCTTCCAACAGTGGTAAAAACCCCTATTTCCCTATGTTAAACTTCTTCTTACTCAAAAATCTAGTGTGGCTTCTGTTTTTATGACTAAATTCTTTATGACAAAGGATAGTAAAAAATATCCTGCTTTTTTTTTCAGGTAGGTTCCATGTCCAGCATGGAGTCCAACCAACGTGGGGCTTGAAGACCTGAGCTGAGATCAAGTTGGATGCACAACTGACTGAGCCATGCAGCTGCCATCCCCCTGCTTTTTGCATTTTGAAAACAATTAATAGTTCTGGAGATGTTGCAGTCATTGGGGTGTTCACTCCTTTGACAACTAGGATTGACAGCCCCTGGATATGCTGGACTATGATGAAGGACAAGGTGTTTCATTTAGGATCAGGGTTACATTGGTTTGGAATATAAAATAGTCAACCTGAGCCTTGGGACTTACTCACTCAAGGATAGGTCTTGCCTCTTTCCTTTTCCACAAAATTTAATTCCAACTATAGGGAACATTTATTTTTTGAGAATGGTTAATCCTCACACTGTCTTTTCACATGAACAGACATTATGGAATCATTTTTGGCTAATATATCATGCCAGAGATAAACACAAAGCATTTTACTCTGAAAAACAGAAATGTAGTATAAATTAAAATAATTTAAATTTAAAAAAATGGAGCCAGGCTTTAAAAAAATGGAAACCTTCAGGTGCAAGAAAGGCAGAGGAAATGCAAAGCTAGAGTGGCAAGGGGATAGTGAAGCTGAAATAGAATGTGGAATGGTAGATTCAGATAAAGTCCTTTTGGGCCAGGGTCTGGAATTTTAACACTCATACAAGGTCAGTAGATAAGGTCTCAGGACTGTAAAAGATAGGGAACTAGAACTGAGACCACTTCATGGAGCCAGAAACCTTGTAGAACTTGTGCCCAGTCCATTGAATGGAGACTAGACAAATGTGGCTCACCAGCCCAGGAAAGTTGGGAGTTGCATCCTCATTTATCATTCTTGTGGGATGCCAAGTTGAAAAATTAACATATACACTGATTTAAAAACTGAATTTCAGCAGAGGCAAATGGGAAATTGTTCTTTAGAGATGACCAGAGACCATACATGGGACTCCCACAGAGACAGCCCTGCTGAAGATAAAAGAAATTGTAAATCCCACAAGGAAAGGAATCACTCATGGCGGGGGTGGGGGGGTGGGGGGAAGCTAGCAGATATAACTAATAAGAGAATTAACACCACAAGAACTGGAGGTAATAGAATTATCTAAAATTGACTTTACATTTAGAATATATAATATTTTTAAGGAGAAGAAACAAGGAACAAAACTGATAGAAGAACAAGAGAGTATGAAAAATGAACCAAGAGATTAAAAAAAGAACTAAGTAGAACTTTTGGAAATATGAGACATTGGAATGAAAACTTAATAGGTTAAATAGTAGGTTAGACACAGTTGAGTATAACATTAGTAAATTGGAAGATAGATTTGAGAAAATCACTCAGTATATTATATATAGAGAAAATCTGAGAAAAATTAGACTGAAAAGTTCCTACATGTATCTAATAAGATCAAGAAGAACAGAATAGAGAAAACGAGGAAGAGGCAATATCTGAAGAAATGTGGCTAATAGTTTTTAGATTTGAAAAAAAGAATGAATTTTCAGATTAAAGGAGACTATTGGTCTTGGACAAGATAAATAAAGCCAAATTTCTATCTAGAAGCATTGTGGAGTATATGTAGATCAAGGACAAAGAAAAATCTTAAAGGCTTCTAGAGAGAAGAAACAGAGTACTTATTAAAGACAATTCGGCTGAGAGTGACTTCTCATCAGCACTAATAGATGCCAGAAGGAAATGAAATGTTATCTTTAAAAGGCTAGTGGAAGATAACTTAATTGATGCCAACCTAAGATTCTTTTTTTTTTTTTTTAAGGTTTTACTTATTTATTTGAGAGAGAGAGAACACAAGCAGGGAGGAGGGGCAGAGGAAGAGGGAGAAATAGACCCTCTGCTCAGCAGGAAGCCCAATGTGGGGCTTAATCTCAGGATGCTGGGATCATGGCCTGAGTGACAGGCAGACGCTTAACTGACTGAGCCACCTAGGCGCCCCCAACCTAAGATTCTATATATTCAGCTGGACTATAAACTGACAGATTGTTTTTAAGACACCTGTCTTGGAAACTTGAGCCATAAATTAAATTAAAACATTTTAATTTCATGGTTCATCTGGAGATTTGTTTAGCTCAGGAGTACCAACAAGGAGTAGATGGCTTTTGTTTCTCTGGTGTTTCTTATTCATTTGTAAGCCTCAAGGAATAGGATGAAAGTAAGATGAACAGAGGGAATTCCTTACGATATTATGGACAGACAGAGGGACAGATTATACACATGGGAAAACCCCTAGACTTCTTTTGTCTAGATCTGGGCTGTATTTACTCTGAGGCTTAATATTTGCCATTGGGAAGTGATCATGTATGTTTTTGAGCCAATAATTAACCACTAGGTGATCAGGATGTGTAAGAAGGCATGATTGCCTCTCACAGTGGTGGGAAGACTCCAAACAGCCAGGCATGAGCTGCCCAAACCTACTTTGAATGGCTGTAAAGTAGTTCCCAGTGATGATATTCTAGTTTGAATAATTCAGATTTAGGGAAATATTCTGTTGAGTGATTACTACATCTTACAATTTACTCAGAGCTGAGGGGGGCAGAGAATTGGAGGATGTATCCTAGAATAAGACCAATTTTTTAAATTTAAATTTAAATTTTTTAATTTTCTCCTATTGTTTAGCTATTCACACAACCTCAGTGTTCTTAATGAGTTTGGGTGGGGGCATTTGTGATTATTGAAACTCCTTGTTCTGTGTCTTGGAGGGAGCTTGGGAGGAGCCATACTTTTTCAGGAGTTGGTGTAATGGGACATTCCGGCAATGGGCATTTTGTAGAAGGATAAGAGGGAAGGGAGCAGGGGAGGACCCCATACAAATACAACTGTTAGAGTATGGTTTTAAAAAGATGGTGGAAACAAGACCTTAATTCTTAACAGGTAGAAGGTGAGGTTATCCAAAAGGAGATGGAGAGTCCCAATCTGGGTTTTTTTTGAAGACAAGGGAGCAAGATTAGCAACTAGGATTTGACCAACAGATAGTACCCTTTAGATTGTCATGGCAGTCTTATTTACCTTGTGGTTAAAAACATTTACCCTTCACAATATAATTTCCTTTGGCTATACCTAGCTTGCTATATGTCCTGAGACCCACTGAAAGCGGTGGCATCCTGTCTAGGAGGCCTGCGATCTAGCAGTGGTCCACGGTAGGCTGGCAGCTGAGCGGGGGAGCACCTGCTGTGCAGCAGCAGTGGTTGCTAAGTAGATGGCCCACAGATGGAGGAAAGTGGTACTGAAGGGCCATTAAACTCTTAGAATGATATATTTTTTTTTTATTTCGAAAAAAAGTAAAAACAAACAACAGCCAACAACAAAAAGCACCATACAGTCTTACCTCCTTAACATAACTTTTCTTGTATTTGCATATTATCCTCCACTTCTGGACCACTTGTGTCTGTATTCCTAATAAGATGTAATCATATTGGTCATGCCATTTTGCCTTTTGTGCTTTTTAAGCTTGGGTTTGCAGTTTTAGCTTTATCAGTTAGGAGCAGTGTGGCACTGGACAAAATACATAACCTCTTTGAGCCCCTGTTTCCTTTTTTTTTGTAAAACGGGAGTGATAAGAGATCCCATAAAAATATTTTAAGGACAGGCTAATGGCTGGGCATAGGAAAGCAAACAAATGCAAGCCCTGTCTTGCAGCCTTGTGAAAGGTTGAGACAGTAACTTACTTGTACAGCTTCAAAGAGGGCTGTGGGGTAGAGGTTTGTGGTCCTCTGCAGGTATGCATCACACGGATTTGACTGAGGTCGTTGATCAAGGAACCTTTCCTGAGGTAGTGAAGCTTGACCTGAAATCTGAAGGACAGGAAGAGTTAGACAAAGAGGTGGAGATGACTGTAGTGGTCCAGGGAGCAGAATAGGTAAAGGGCTACGTAGGAGGGAGCAGGCAAAGTCCGGGTGGCTCTGAGGCCCGTGTGCTTGGACAAGAGGGAGAGTGTGTCTGAGAAGCAGACTGGCATGGCCTGATAGGCCAGAAAGAGCAGAGCCTGGGGAGAACATTCTGGCTATGGGGATTGAGGGGCCAGTGTGGAAGTCGGTAGGCCAACAAGGAGCCGCCACAGTTCTCCCCAGCCAGAAGAGGAGGTACCATGGTGGAAATGGTAGAGATGGAGAGGAGTGAATGGGTTCAAGAGATGTTCAGGAGTTGTTGGTAGATTGAGTAGAGTGGATGAAGGGTAACAGTTTAATGAAATCCTCTTGTGGGAGAATCAGATGGCTCTAAAAGGGCAGACATGGTTGTAGAACTTAAACAATAAGGTTTCCTTCGGAGAAGGTGGCTTTGGAAAAAGAATAAAATGAACATGTATAGACGTTAGGTTTTCTGATGTAGCTGCAAAAAATAATTTTAAAAACACATCGAGTCATAGCTTCAGAGTATGTGAAGTACCTCTATAAAAGGTCACATAAAGATTCAAGTCAGTTATTATTATCAGAACTATTCAGGTTTTATCAAATGATAATTTATACGGGTGGGAAAAATGGATAGAAGTGAGACTTGTGAAAACACTCGATTTAAATAAAAACTACCTTAATTGGTGCAGGACTGGAATGGAAGGTTTGCTTAGAACCAGTCACAATGTAATGGAAAAGGTGTGTTTGGAGATAGTGTTTTCTTGATAGAGGACTCACTTGATAAGAGACAGAGGGATATTATGTATTTTGATTCACTTAGCAAATATTTTTGGGCGGTTTATTCACCTGTTAAAAGTGCACTTGGTGTGTCATTCCAACACAGACAAGAGATTTACTCAAAAGATAAAATGTGAAATTTTCTCTACAAAATGATTTGCAACAACCCTGAAAATAGCAAGTTCTCCAGCTGCCCTTAAAATAGGCAATTTATGAAAACAAATATTTTACACACGTTTCAGGAACATTCTGTAATGTAAGCCTCGTGGCTCCTGATACCATCAGTAAGCTAATGGCTCCTGCATTGAAATCTGTGGCCCAAATGAGTCCCCTTAGTTTGACACTTGTGTATCCGCTTCTTAGAAAATGCAAATATTTTCTAGTTTCGACCAGAAGCTCCCGTTGGACACTACGCAGATCGTGGTTGAACAGGGGTGAACGAAATAGCAAAGTCCTACCCTCATGGGTTTTGTGTAGGAAAGGGCTGGGCAAGTAATCCCACGGAATGTCTGTTTCTAAAGAGTGGCCAGTGCTTCAGTGGGAAGAGAGATGGGTAGGGCAATGCAGAATAATGTAGGAGGTGGCTTCACAGCCAGGGGTCAGGAAAGGCCTGCCAAGGAGGTAACACTCTTAGGTTGCGACCTGGAGAATGAGGCGGCAGCTGAGGGAGGAATCTGTTGGGGAAACTGAGGCAGATGGAGTGGAAGAGCTGGCATGTTTGAAGGACCAAAGGAAGGTCAGGGTGACAGGAATGTCTGAGTAAGTGGACTTGTGGACATAAAAAAAAAATTCTGGCAATAAATCAAGGCAGTCAGATAGTTGAGAAGGGGTACTGGGGAGAGGAGGCAAATCAGAGGTGACTTGACGCTACTTTGGGGAGCTCAGATTTAAATGTTAAAACTCTGGATCTTTTTAAAACACCATTTCCCCCCCCCCTCATGTAAACTTTGTACTGCTATCTGTCGCTTGATCAAGGAAATAGTTAAATACTTTCTCCAGGTAAGTATTCGAAGATTATCTGAAAGTGAAAATGCTTTCTCTGATTAATCTTGCTTAGTCATCTGATTGTAGGAGAACATTTTGTGTTGCACAGTTATTTGCATGCTGGTCACTCCTGGCCTGGGTTATTTAATATTCCCGACTAATGAGACCGTTTGTGTGCTTGAAAAAGCAGAGGGGGAGAAGCGATTACAATTTTATAATTAACTTAGTTCTTACGTAGTATTCTTTTGTTCACATAGTATTCGGTTTTAAAAAGAATCAGGGGTTCTTGTGTGTGAAGGCCAGTGTGACTTTCCTAATTATTTTAAATCTTACTATGATTCATTAACAGGTGGTACCATCATTAATCTAATTCCTCCAGAGTTACAGCGTTTTGCATTGCTGTGCCTATCTTAACTGTCATCAAATTCCTTTGACCAAAGGATTTTCCCCCTTATTTACCAAGTCTTACTCTTTTCTTGGTCTTAGTTGTCTTCTATTCTGAAGATATGTTTTTAATGATTTCAAGAGTATTAGCTATAGAAGGCAGAGCCCAGTTTTTATGGCCCCTGTACTATGGCATAGGGGTATAGTGGAAACAGGCATGGGTGGACGGACATGGGTGTGAATCCCAACCCTTCTATTTACTCCGCTACGTCATCTTCATTTAGTTACATAAAACTTCAAATCTTACTTCTCTCATTTGTAGAACGAAGATAATAATCTCTTCTTCACAGAACTCATAGAACAGGGTTAAATGCAATGTGAGCAAAGCATTGCATCGTGCTTGTCATTTGGTAGATGCTCAGCTGTGTTTGTGGTCTTTGGTAGATCAGATGACACCACTTAGAATTGTATTTCAAAGAGCGCAGATAGATTTGTACTGGTTCATCTGTGTTCTTCTACTTAGTCCTTTTGTGTCTGAGGACACATTTAGTCCCTTTGTGTCCAAGGACACGTTTATTTCTCTGGTGTGGGGACTTGCCTCGGGCCACGGCCCAAGAATTCCAAGACCCGGTTCAAAGGTGCTTTTGTGTCCTTCCACGTAGGACATTTCTGTTCGTAGAAACAGACAATTCCCATGGTTCAACCACTGTGGGAGTTTGGAGGACTTTGAACTTCTCTTGGGGTAGAAGGACGGGTAGCACAAGGCTGGCTGTGTGACCAGAGGGAGCAGCAGAAGGTCACACCATCTTGATCTGAAGGCTATGCCTTGGGGGGTGAGTGGGGGGGGGGCAACTAAGGAAGTCTAGGCCAGCATTTTTAAATTAAACTTAAATTTTATTATTTTTTAAAGATGTTATTTATTTATTCATGAGAAACACACACACACACACACAGGCAGAGGGAGAAGCAGGTTCCATGCAGGGAGCCTGACGTGGGACTCGATCCTGGGTCTCCAGGTTGATGCCCTGGGCTGAAGGCGGCACTAAACCGCTGAGCCACCTGGAAGGCCAGCAGTTTTCAAGTAAAAGGTCCTAATCTTGGGAAAGAACATGTGGTTGGAAGCTAAATTCAAAAGTATAACCCAGGGCTATAATCAAGAAGTCAGGTCATCCATTCAAAACAACCTTGATTGAGAAACTCTTAGGTCAGGTGCTATGCTAGCACTGGGGTCACCAGAGTGAACAGAGCATGGCGCCCCAGGGTCTTATGATATAGAAGAAATACATCATGGTGTGGAAAGTGCTGTTATCATGGTGCTAAGCAGGAAAAAGGTGCAGGGTCTGAGATTTTGAAGGGAAGAGGACCGTTCTATATTTCTGGGAGAGAGCAGGGAGACAAAGGTTTCAGAAACCCACACCTGAGCCAGGAATGAAATCAGTAGTTTAACAATTAATACCAAGGATCGGAGGGTAAATTGTGGGTCAAAGAGTGAGGAATAGACTCTGAATTGCTGTGTTTCTGGTCCTTAAAGGAGCCGTGCAAACAACTAAGCAAGCGAGGCAATGAGATTGGTTCTGATGGTACTTGTGGGATGTTCCCTGGAGGGTTCGATCCTGCTCTCAGAGAGACCATGCCTGATCCACCAGGGGACTGAAACCTTGCCTTGTTCTCATCAGCTTGAGGTAGAAATGGTTTAAATGTGCGTGTGAACTTCTTTTGGATATATAGCCTAGAGCAGGATAAGGCTTACCCATAGACTAATAATCACAATTTCTGCTGATTTTATGGGATGCGAGAAATGTCAGTGAACTACATTACCATATTCTTACTCTGGAAATTCTAGTGGGCTGCTGTGCCTGGGGACATTTTTGAAAATTGGCTAAGTATTCAAAATCTTAAATGGAAATCTCACCAAAGATTTTAATTAATTAATTTATTATTATTATTATTATTTTTTGGTGGGGGCTCAGAGGTTGGATAAGTTGGTTTATTCCGTTGTCTGGCAGTGTCTGGCTGTACAGATGTAGCATGAACATACCTCCAGGTGCTGTTATGTAGGAGAGGACATAGATCATCTGTGGGAGCCAGGAGTTCGGTCATTTGTTCAGTTCTGGTCATTGTCATTCCATTTATCTCCTTGTCTTTGAAGTACTCTCTCAGGAGATCCATCTCTGTGATTGTGTGGGGGAAGATGCTGCTGAGAGAGTAATGCTGGAGCCACTTGATGTATCTGCCATCTTTCTCTGCCACCACCATTTGTCAGGTTGATTTCCTAGTAAGGATCCACTTGAGAGCAAGCAGTAACACTGCGTTGCGTTGACATTACAATTGCAGTAACTGTGTTCCAAAATTTTCTTGGGTATCATAATTCTGGGAAAGTGAGGATTTACATAGGACAGGTTTTATTTATTCATTTATTTATTTATTTATTTATTGGACAGTCTTTAATTCCTATTACAGTATATTCCTATCGTTCCTACAGTTCGTATACACAACTAAGTCCATAAACATCTGGAAATTATTTGCACAGTGAGGCAGAAGGTACTTATGGGTTAAATTATTAAAATCTAGGAGTGTAACTTGGAAATCATGAGAGTGTTTAAAGGTCAGCATTTGAGTATATTTTTCCTTTCTGACTGTTGCATAGACAAGTCTGTTATTTGGCTTGTTGCCTGAAGACACTGTTTCAGGGTGATTTGTTACACAGCAGTAGGTAACTGAAATAGTTAGCGGGGGTCTTTCATGAACCACGGAAGCACGTAGTCTCAACTGGGCCCAGTAGCAAGCTAGGAGTGGTTTCTTAAAAAGGTGAGTAGCTATCAGCAGTGGAGGGCTCTAGGGGGCTTTGCTGTGATTCTTTATTAGAGCTTGTCAGAGACTCCATACTATGTCTTTGTTTACCATAGACACTTGGGGTTCCCCTGGATTTACCGGTAGTGAGCAATGAAGGGAAGGGTGGAATGCATCAAAGTTCCTGTAAAGTCCTTTTTGTTTGTTTGTTTTAAAGATTTTATTTATTTATTCATGAGAGACACACAGAGAAGGGCAGAGACATAGGCAGAGGGAGAAGCAGGCTCCATGCAGGGAGCCCGATGCGGGACTTGATCCCAGGACCCTGGGATCATGACCTGAGCCAAAGGCAGACGCTCAACCACTGAGCCACCAGGTGCCCCTTTTTTGTTTTGTGTTAATCTAATCATACTCACCATGCTATACATTATATTCCCAGGACTTACTTATTTTATAACCGGAAGTTTATACCTTTTGAGTCCCTTTATCCATTTTGCCCACCCCACTCCTCACCTCTGACAACCACCTATCTGTTCTCCGTATCTGTGAGGTTTTTTTTTTCTTTTTTTGGTTCCACATGTAAGTGCAGTATTTGTGTTTCTGTCTGACGTTTTACTTAGCACAATGCCTACAAGGTCTATCCGTGTTGTCACAGATGTCAGCATTTTCTTCTTTTTTATGGCTGAATGATATTCTACTGTATGTAGCTATATCACATTTTCTTTATCCATTTATCCATCGGTGGACACGTAGGTTGTTTCCATGTCTTGGCTATTGTAAGTGATGCTACAGGGAACATGGGGGTGCATATAGCTTTTGTTTTCTTCAGATAAATACTCAGAAGTGGGATTGCTGGATCATATTGTAGTTCTGCTTTTAATTTTTTGTGGGAACCTGCATACTGTTTTCTGTAAGTGGCTGCTGCAGAGACTTCTTTAGGCCTGGGCCCCACTCAAAATGAGTAGCCTTAGGGCTAATTGATAAAAAAGGTCAGAATAGCACACCCAAATGTGGTATCAGTTTCTCCACCCCCAAACGATGCTCAATTGCTCTCCAAGGCTTAAAATTTATATTTCCACTGGCAGTTTATGAGAATCCCCGTTCCTTTGTGTGTGTGTGTGTGTGTGTTTTAAGAGATTTTATTTATTTATTTATTTGAGAGGGAGGGAGCAGGTGCAGGCTCCAGCACAAGCTGGGAAGGGGCAGAGGGAGAGGGAGACAGAGGGAGAAGCAGATTCCCTGCTGAGCTGAGTAGGGGTGGGGGTGGCGGGGGCAGGAACCCGTCGAAGGGCTCAATTCCAGGATCCTGAGATCATGACCTGAGCCAAAGTCAGACGCCAAACCCACTGAGTCACCAAGGTGCCCCTTCATTCCTTCATATCTTTATCTGTGCTTGTTATTGCTATTTATTTATTTATTTATTTAAAGAGATTTTATTTCTTTATTTGAGAGAGAGAGAGAGAGCGCGCATGAGCAAGGGGAGGGGCAGAGGGAGAGGGAGAAGCAGACTGCCCGCTGAACAGGGAGCCCATGCGGGGCTGGATCCATGAACCCTGAGATCATGACCCGAGCCGAGGGGAGGTGCTTAACCGACTGAGCCACCCAGGTGACCCCTTGCCATGCCCTTTAATGTTCATTAATCTTTGGGGTATAAAATAAGATCTCATTGTGGTGTTAATGTATTTTGTTGATTGCCAAGGAGTTTGGGCATCTTTTTACATATTTATGATTTCTGTTTTGTCTTTTTTGAGACATTTGTGAATTTTACCCGTTTTTCTACTGGCTTATCTTTCTTACAGCCCCTTTCTTTGGGGTGTTATTTATATATTTTGGGTAGAATCCTCATTTGCTTGCTTTCTTTTGGCTAGAAAGTATAGAATGATGAGTTTATGGTGAAGAAGATTCTCTTGGTAAGGGGTCTCCTGGGTATTTCCCTGGCTGCTATTTTCCCTCTCCTTTTAGTTCTTGCCTCATGGAAGAACTTGGTGAACTTCTCCCAGGACTTGGTGACCTCACCTTTTGTCCTATGGATTGCTTAAGGAGTAAGGGTAGGTGGGGAGCCCGGATGGCTCAGCGGTTTAGCCCCTGCCTTTGGCCCAGGGTTGTGGTCCTGGAGACCTGGGATCGAGTCCCACATCGGGCTCCCTGCATGGGGCCTGCTTCTCCCTCTGCCTGTGTCTCTGTGCCTCTCTCTCTCTCTCTCTCTCTGTGTGTGTCTCTTTTGAATAAATAAAATCTTAAAAAAAAAAAGGAGTAGGGGTGGGTATGGGTGGAGGTGAGAGAGCACGCAGGGGGAAGAGACATACCTTAATTCCTGGAATCTCCTATTTCTCTTTGTTTAGTTCCTATTTCAAGCTGCCTTGAAGCTGTCTTCCCTCCTTTGAGTGGTGCTGGTTTTTAACATTTATCTGGTGATCGGTTTGTTAGGTTCGAAGTGGGCAGGGGTCTGCGAGCTTGCTTTTTTCCACCATTTTACCGTGGAAGTCTCTGAGACCACTTTTTAAGGCCGCCGTTGGTGTTTATTTTAAACTGGTTTCCTTAGGGTCATGGTATTGGAGAGAAGAGATTATCTTTGCACTTGACTCTGTGTTTCTCTGGGACGGCCCTGCTTATTGATGCAAAACTGCACTAGAAGATGGTGGGGGTGGAAGTGGGTGTCACGTGCCACAAACTAGGCTGTGGAAAATGAAACCTCTCCCTCCCCCCATAATTGAAAATTTCTAGCCTGAGCCCTTGTCTGTCTGAGGCAGAAATCTTAATCCAGCCATTTAGAAATTAACTCAGGCACTTTTGACATTTTTCTCACATGCTTCAGGTTTCAACTCTGTCAAATTTAGGACTTGCAGCACCTCCCTCCACAGCTTTTTTTTGTCTCTGACGTTGCTGCTGAGCTCGCTTAGGGAGCGGTACGAATGCCTTTCTGAATGGGTGGGAGATTTCTGTGTCTTGCTAAAGGTGTTCAGATCTTTGCTGTTGTTTCTTGAGAAAGAGCTTGTCTTGCTGAGCCTTCAGGATCCACAGAGTTGTTCCCCGTCACCCATCCAGTCCTGAGCCTCAGGTCCAGTCCCGCATCCTCTATCACCGGCTGCGTGAACTAGTTTTCTCTTGCTGAGTGACATGGGACCACAGGCCTAGGGCTGTAGGACAATAGTCACACGTTCTCTCACAATTTCTATAGGTCAGAAGTCAGGGCACAGTTTAGCTGGGCCCACTGCTCCGCGTATTACAAGACTGAAATCAAGGGGTTGGCCAGGTTGCGTTCTCTCCTGGAGGTTCTGGGGAAGCATCTGCTTCTAAGCTCACACAGCTGTCGGCAGTATTCATTTCCTTGTGCTTTTATGATTGAGGTCCTCATTTTCTTGCTAGCTGCCAACCAGGGGCCACTCTCAGCTTCTAGGGAAGGGTCCCCCAGGTGCTTGCCTGCGGCCCTCTCAAAACCCCCTCCTCACTACAAGGCGGTTTGCTTGTTCAAGGATACGAGAAGACTGTCTTTCATTTCCAATCTCTCCCAATAAGGAAGGGACTTTCAAGGGCTCACCTAGTTAGGTCACCCGCCCGGATAATCTCCCACTTGATTAATTAACTCCAAGCCAGCTGATCAGGGCACCTTAGTTACATTCTCAAATTCCCCTTGCCGTGTAAGATCACCTAGTCGTAGTTATAAAATCCCGCCATACTCACACATACTATCCATACTCAAGGAGAGGGAGTATATAGGGCAGACATTGGGGTGGGAATCTTGAGACTATCTCAGAATTTTGCAGACTATACTGTGGGACTCTCAGGGCTCTAGTTCTCTCAGTTGACTTCTATGTTCCTCTTTGAGTCTGAGGGATGGAATTTGAGGTGCCCTGTTGAGTCACTCAGGGACTGAGAGGAACCTCAGGGCTCCTTCCAGCCCTGTTATGGCAGCCTGCCATCCCCCTGTGTGGCCATCCGCCTGAGCTGTCTCAGATCCTTAGGCTTAGAGGGAGAGTCATTTCCCTTTTTATCTTACAAGTCCTGGCTGAGGTGGGCAAAGAATAGGACTCTCGTATCATTTCTAATTCTTTTGTTGTTTTGCCAAACTCTTGCCACCCCTTCCAATCCACAAAAGTTTTATTTGCTCTTCCCATTGGTGAATGGGGAGGAATGGAAGAGATGGCCGGCTAAATACCCTTCCAAATCTGTTGCTTATGTCAAGACTTCAGTCCCATAAGCTTTACAGCTAAAAATTAACTTCTTTTGTTCCTATTTGCATCTCGTCTATAGTCTAGCTTTCTTAGGGCAGCAGAGGCCAGGATTAGTTTAAAGAGGCATGGGAGCCACAGGGTAAACAAGAGGATTACAAGGCTATCTCATGGCTGCCCTTCCCCTCTTTATGGGTTCATACTTCACATATAACCTGCCACATTAATTTCCAAAACAGTCTCGCTTTTCTGAATCATCCTGAGAATTGGATTAGTTCCATGTTAATTTTTATGCCTCATCTACTGTATTCTGTATCCATGAACATTTTCCCCCTTCTCTGAGCGGGTGGAAATCCCAGAGAAGGGCAAATTGAAACAGTTCTAGAAATTAACAAAATGTTAATTAAGTTTCCCCTTGCTGAGGGAAAAGCTTGAAGTTGGCAGTGTTTCAGGGAGAATAATGGACTCATGCTTATGCTAATTAAGAGTGTTACTCAAGTGAAATAATTGGAAGTCAATGCAAACCCAAAGCTTAGTAAACATAAAGAGTGGTGCTGAGTTGGAATAAAAGTAAATGGGTAAAATGATGTGTCTATAAAGCAGTTGGTATTTCTCACCAGAATAGTTATGTTAGGATAATTTTACACTCAGCTACTAACCACCATTTCCCTCCATCCTCAACCCTCAATACCCAGGCTCGATTGTCATGTAAACAATCTGCTAATCTTGTGGCATTAATGCAACTTATGGAAAAATCTCAAAGGAGGACATAGTGACCTTGGTTGGCCTGTTTCCTTAACCAGATGGGGACCTCCTTTGGCTGCTAATTCACCAGGCAGAGCTTCAGGGGCGCTGCTCTTCCCATCTGTCCATTTGCAGGCTTCCTGACTGCTTTCTTTATGTTCTTTCATCTCATCTCCAAAGGAATAGGTTTATCTTGGGCAAAGTCATCTCTTTCCCACACAGATCATTTCTGAGTGCTCATTTCCTCCTGATTTTTACTTTTTTTTCTTTTGAACTTATCTTTGCTTTACCTGGATAGTATTACCTTTTTGGTGAAGAGCAGATTCTTATCTTTGTATCCCCAGCGTCTAACATGGACAGCTGGAACATAGTAGCTGGTTATCTTGATAACATGAGCAGATCAAGGAAATATTTATCTCCTTGTTAGATAGTACTGAACACACTGCCTGGCACATAGTAGGTTCTCTAGCAAAGTTTACCGAGTAAATGAATTATAAGTAGGGGCTTACTGATGTATCTCAGCATACTGCAAAAGAGTAACAAGCTCTGAATATAATTTGAGAATATACTACCACAGTAGTAGGTAATGAAAGGTCGCCAAGTTGGTCTTTAAACAATTATAGGGAATTGGGACAAAAGGTATGCAATGAGGGATAATTTTTAAGAGACTATAGATGAGTGTTCTTGCTATGCAAACTTTACAAAGCCAAGCACATTTTTGATTTGAAGCAGAGAACAAACACATCCTCTCTTTTCTTGAGATGAAATACAAACTTTAGATACTCTCTTGAAAATCATTATGAAATCCTTTCAACCAAATGGCTTCAGGGAGTTGAAATCTGAGCTGATGTCTGAGTCAGACAGTTGGAATAATTTTCATTAGCAGAACTACTTGTGCCACTGCTGATTTGGTAAATATCTCAGAGCACATCCCATTTATTCCCCCAGTGGATGACCTTAATTTGCTTCAGCCAAAATGAACAAAGGAATGATGAAGAACAGAGCCTGTTTCTTTCTCAGTGGTATGCTCAGGTTTGAAAATCAGATGAGATGACAATCTTTTTTTTTTTTTTTTCTATGTTTCCCTCAACATTTTCCAAGCTCTTTACTCTTTCCTCCATCTTTGCCCATAGTTTTTAGTACAGTTTAATTATCTGGGTATAGTTACTTTTCTTACCATGTTAACCTTATAGGATATGGTTTTCTATTTCTAGATTAACTAAGGTGATAGATAATTAGTTTGATTCCAGATACATCATATTTTACTTCTTTTTAAAGACATCCAAATTGATAACAATATATCCAAATTTAAGCAGCATCCCAATTTCTTTAAGGTAGTGCTACGTATTAGGAAGACCATAGGTGTTAGAATCAGACTTAATCTGTTTGACTCCTAACTTTGTTACTTACTCCAAGATGTGTGACCTTGAGTATATTTCTTAATATCTCCTGATTGGAAAAATGTGGAAAAAACCCAACTACATCCTAGGAATTGCTTGAGATTTAAATAAATTAAAAGACCTCCTTAGTAGATGATATTTTTTTTTCCCCAAACACTTTAACTAACATTGAAATTTAATATTGATTCTCTAATCTTACTTTTAAAGAGTCTTGCTAATGACTAGTCTTAGCATCAGTAAATACTGATGCAGTAATTAGCAAAAAGAAATTAAGATTTTGTGACATTAAAAATAATATTTTGGTGACACAACTCTATTATCTACCAATTAAATAGCTGAAAAGAAAGTGATAATCCATATTTAATACAATATCTTATTTTACTGATGAGGAAAGTATAATTGAACAAGGAGTTGATTGACTTGGCGAAGATCACACAGTTAAGTCTGATTAAATTCATGGATTTCCAGTTGAGGGCTAATACGCTACATCCAGTGAATTCTCGTTGCTGTCCTCCTTCTGTTTGTACCTTCTCCATTTTGCTTCAGAATCTCACTAGTTCTCACCAAGACTAGATCAAGAGCATCTTATTAGGCATCTCTGTCTCCAAGTTGTTCGTCTCTCCACCCCATCCTCTTTGGTAAGGTCAGATTAATCAGATTGTTACATTCTACTGCTCAGATACCTCTCCATTGTTTTCTAAGTAATTTCCAAACTCATTAGCCTGGCACTTAATGTCCTTTACAATATGGCCTTACATTGATTTGACAAGTGGTATTGAATGTCTATATAAGCTAGGTCTAGATTCTGAGAATATAACAGTGAACTAAACATAATCTCTGCCCTCATTGAGTTTATATTCTGGTTCAGGGGTTCTCAAAGTATAGCAGGGGACCTGGAGGAGCTCTGAGACCCACTTAGGGTATCTGCAAAGTGAACATTACTTTCATAATAATAGTAAGATATTATTTGTAATTTTGACTCTCATTTTTTAAATGTGTATACAGGGAAGTTTTCCAGGGTTACTTGCTATGTGATGTCACAGCAGATTGAATGTGGATTGAATACGGAAGCAGATGTAGGACTCT
Organism: Canis aureus; assembly: GCF_053574225.1. NCBI lineage: Eukaryota > Metazoa > Chordata > Mammalia > Carnivora > Canidae > Canis > Canis aureus. The sequence goes on from NC_135618.1 coordinate 8,893,683, forward strand.
CACTGTCTTTTATTAGGCCAGAAATTAAGGAGGATTGCAAAAATATAAAGCAGTGCTACTCTTCTGATGATTTTGTTTGAAAAAGTTTTTTCCATAAAAATATTATTTATTTTAACATGTAATGGGTTTGTTTTTGTTATTTTAAAATGAATTAATAAATATTAAAAATTTATCAATTTAGATTCCTTTGTTTTTTTCAAAAACAGCTTTATTGAAGTATAATTGGTATATGAAATACTGCATATGTTTAGTGTATATATTAGATGAATTTGGATATTTGCACATATCCATGAAACCATTGCCACAGTCAAGGTAATAAACATATTCATCACCTCCAAAAGCTTCATGTCCCCATTCTTTTTTTGTGGTAAAAACACTTAACAGAAAATCTATTCTCTTTACAAAAGTTTTAAGTGCACAATATAGTGTTCTTAATTATAGGCCATATGCTGTACAGCGGATCTCTAGAAATTATTCATCTTGTATAACTGAAACTTTCTACCGGTTTTAATACAGTAGGTATTTATAGATGTCTCTTACATAAACTAAAGCTCTTTGGGTCCCTTACTGATTTTTTAAAAAAAGATTTATTTATTTAATTGACTGTGTGTGTGTGACAGGAGGGAGAGGGACAGGGGAAGAGAGAGGGAATCTCAAGGAGACTCCCTCTGAGCGTGAAGCCTGATGTAGAGCTCATTCCCACGACCTAGGAGATCATGACCTGAGCTGGAATCAAGAGTCAGATGCTTAGGGCACCTGGGTGGCTCAGTGGTTGAGCAGCTGCCTTTGGCTCAGGTCCTGGTCCTGGGATCCTGGGATCGAGTCCCACATTGGGCTCCTCACAGGGAGCCTGCTTCTCCCTCTGTCCGTGTCTCTGCCTCTCTGTCTGTGTCTCTCATGAATAAATAAATAAAAGCTTTAAAAAAGAGTCAGATGTTTAACCAGCTGAACCACGCAGGTGTCCCAACCCTTAGTAATTTTTAAGAATATAAAATTTTTGAGAACTGCAATTTTAGTTATTCTAGAATATAAATAGATAACATAGAATCAATATAATAAAGCATCAGATAATTAACAAAGGTTGTGAAAAAAATGCAGCCAGAAGAGGAAATAGATCAGTTGGACTAATAGTAAGGATCACGATCTATGACCCGTACTCTGGTTACACTGAGTCACCTAACCTTCCTTCAACACAATCCATGCTTTTCTACCTCCGTGCTTTGTAATGCTGTTTCTTCTGCCTGTTTTGTCTTTCTCCCCAATTTCATTTCTCAAATACTTATTCTTTCAGGGCCCAACTGAAAGTTCACCTGAGCCATGATTCCTTCCTTCCTTGTCTTCTGTCAGAAGTGATTTATCTTTCTTTTATTGTTCCTAGCCTTAATGATAATATTTTGATCTTGTGACACTCATAATTTTATGCATTGTACAAATTTATAGTTATGTGGTTATCACTCATACCCTTCTCAAGTTTACAAAACTTCTTACAGTTGGGGACTGCTTCTTATTTTCCTGAGTACAAATCTTCATACCAATGAGGCTTAGGTGCAGCAATAACAGAAAACCCCAAATAATAATGGTTTCAGCAAGACAGAAATGTGTTTTTTCCGATGTAAGTCAGGCAGTGAGCAGTCCAGGGCTGGAGTAGTGACTCTTGGTATAAAAGTCTTTAGGGCTGGTTAATTCCTTCCAGCTTACTGCTCAGGTATCCCAAGGCTGTGGTCCTCAGTCTCTAGACAGTAGCATCTTTATTTCAGTAGGAAGAAAGGGGAGAGAGACAAAGATAAGGGGCTCACAATACACTCCAGCTCTCTGTTAAGGAAGGTTCCTGGAAGCTGCTAAGGTGACTCTTCTATTTATACCCCATTGGCAGAATTTAGCCTCTTGTGTAGACGTAACTGCAGAGGAGGCTGGGAAATGTAGTCTTTGTGTGTGTGTGTGATTTATTTATTTTAGAGAGAGAGAGAGAGAATCTCAAACAGACTCTCTGCTGAGTGTGTAGCCCAAGGCAGGCTCTATCTCATGACCCTGAGATCATGACCTGAGTCAAATGCTCAACTTACTGAGCCACCCAAGTTCCCCAAGGCTGGGAAATGTAGTCTCTAGTTTTTAGTAGTTTTCTGGTCAGCTGTGGACAAAGGGGTGAATAAATATTGGAAGACAACTCTTAGTGTCTCTTACATTCACTTGTAGATGTGTCTACAGGAGGCACCCATTCCAGTTAAAGGCTTAAAATTAACGTTTAGCAGGTAGGTAATACTCAGCTTCAACTTCAGAATTATTTGTTGGATAATGAATACAGGGGGACTCTTACTCATTTTAAGTTGCTTGTTTTTTTTTTTTTTTTTTAAAGAGGTATTAGAAAGGATTAAGGAACTCTACAATCTATATTTTCAAACTTAATTATGACAGCGTTCACCAGTTTCCAATTGCTACTGTTAGGCCTTTTTTTAGAACTCCCACTTTGTTGTTTTCACCATTTTACCTTCTGCTTACCCTTCCCAGTAGTGATAAAGGCTTCACTCAACCTTTCTTGCCAGAAGTGTCCCTAAGCTTTCCTGTGTCACGTGATATCTGGCTTCAGGTCTTCCCTGTAGATTTAACACTGAGGAAAAATACCTCCTAGATAAAACCCCTGGTGGCTTGCTCAAGGTATTAGCTTAGTATGTGTATTTGTTCCACATAAAAGTGGATAAAAGAACATTTGTAATTTCAAAGTACTAAATATTGGGACATCGAACCTATGCTTTATATTTGCTTTCCAATTTCTTCTCACTGCATGCATATCTTACTGAAAAATAGAGTCTATCTTTAAGTTTTGAGCCTGGATCTTTATTTCCACAAAATGTGAGACTGGGATCTACAGAAGCATCCTCTGATCACCTCTACCCTCTCCTCCATACCTTTGCACACATAAAATTACTTCTGGTTCTCAGCGCTTTTAGGAAACACTCACTCCTCCACAAGGAAAAGTCTGAGATTTCTACACAATTGGAGTTGTATTTAAAATAGTCCATCTGGTCTACAGTCATTGTCTATAAATATAGAAACTTGCAGTTTTAATATGTTGGGTATTACCCCAGAGATTAATTCTTTCAAAAAGTTGAAATAAAAAAAGAACTTGTTAGAGATGACGTTTACTGTGCTTGTTGTTACTTAAATTTCCATTTGTACATGTCTTATTCTCTTTTGCCTGTATACTTCTTGAGGACCATGCTGTGTCTGAAATAGCAGTTATAAAGTGAAACAGAGTTGCCATTAGCTGACATAAATCAAGACAATGATGATGATATGGGATTTGTTTTGCCATGGAATGAGATTTTCACAAAAGAAATGAACACTCTAGAGGAAGCGTTCATCATCTAACCATTTATCTCACAAGTATTTATTGAGCACCAACCAAGTACCCAGCACTATGGTAGATATTAGGAAATAGTGGAGAACTGTATTGATATGGTCTCTTCCTTCTGCTCTGTACAGCCTAGAAGAGGAAGACAGACAAAGAAATAATAACTGTGAAATATGATGAATGCCAGTTAGAGAAGCCCAGATTGCTATGGAAGTACTCAAGCGGGGGTGGAGAGGGACATTTAACCTTTATGGAGTTTTCACATACAAATAACTTATCTGAGCCTCACAAAGCCTCTGCAATGAGTAGTGCAGGAATTATTCTTATTTATAAATGAGGAATTAGTTTCAGAAATTAGCAAGACCCAATTTCCCACAGGCCCAGACCTGGGCTTGTGACTTCAAACCCAGTGTTCTCATTACTGTCTCACACAGCAGCTAGAGTGCCAAGGGGTGTGACATCTGTGGCTGTGCTGTGTCTGCTTCCAGTCTTTTTGCCCTCATCCCAAGCTTACAACCTCCATTGGCATCAATTAATTAATCATTGGCATCCATCGCAGCTGCCTGGAAGCCATATGGGTGTTCTGGCCAGCATGGCCCTAAGTGCTCTTTAACTAGGGCTGGTAATCTAGTGTTCATTCTGGGAGCAGCCCCTGCAATTAGGAAAGGGGCCAGGAGATCTTTCAGGCAGACAGAAACTACAGAAACTTCGCCAAAAAGCCTTATTAGGATGAGCCATCATTCAGCAGTATGCTCAGTGGTCGGTTTTCCCGTCCTATTAAGTAGAAGTCAGTGGCTTAGAAGAGAAAACAACATTGAAGTGTCCAAGTTCATTTTATTTTATGTTTAATACATTGGGTTGGACAGAAAAGTGAACACTGCTGTTGGGCATTTTCCTTTATAGTTCTGAATACCCAACTGAATATCCAACCATTCCCTGATTCTTCCAGAAAAACTTCTTTCTTTATAAAGTTTTGAACCTCTTGGATATTTCCAGGTGCTAATAGACTCTCTTAGGGAATAGGGTGCTCTATTAATAACCCTGGTAAAATTGAAGAGGTGGTAATAATTATTTCTTTGATTTGTGGTATAGTAGAAAGACTGTAGACTTCGAGATCAATCTGAATTATCTCAACTCTTTCACTTTCTACGTGTCAATTTGGGAAAGTTTCTGGGCTTCCTTATGCCTCAGTTTCTTCAAAAGATGGTTGTGAGGATTAGAAGAAAAAAATATAGCTAATACAGTGTCTGGGACATAATTGGTCCCCAATAAATGGGAAATATTGTTATGATGGTTAAAGCCATCATAACAATGGTTTTTCTTTTCCCTGAGGACTCAGTGCAAACTCTAGCATCTCTTCTAAACCTAACTTTTCTGGCAATACTAGTCCCTCTGGACCTTTACCTTTATCATACATTTATTTCTTTTTTTCCCTATTGAGGTATAATTGACATAGAATTACATTGTTTCAGGTGTACAATATAGTAATTCAACATCTGTACATATTGTAAATAGTCGCTACAATGTAAGTGAAATAATGTGGTATTTCTCTTGGTCTGGCTTATTTTACTTAGCATAATACCTTCAAAGTCAATACAGCTGGTTGCAGATGGCAAGATTTTATTCTTTTTTTTTTTTTATGTCTGAGTAACGTCCCATTGGGTGTGTATATACATCTTAATCCATGCATCCATCAATGGACACTTATATTGTTTCCATATCTCGGCTATTATAAATAATGCTGCAATGAACAAGGGGTGTATACTTTTCAAATTAGTGTTTTTATTTTTTTTCAGATAGATACCTAGAAGTGTAATTCCTAGATTATATGGTAGTTCTATTTTTAACTCTTTGAGGAAACTCTATACTGTTTTCCATAGTGGTTGTACAAATTACATTCTCACCAACAGTGCACAAGGGTTCCCTTTTCTCCACATCCTCACCAACATTTATTATTTCTTATCTTTTTGATAATAGACATTCTGACACATGTAAGATGATATCTCATTGTGGTTTTGATTTGCATTTCCTTGGTGAGTAGCGATATTGAGCATATTTTCATATGCCTGTTGGCTATCTGTATATCTTCCTTGGAAAAATATCTAGTCAGGTCTCATGCTCATTTTAGATTGGATTTTTTGTTGTTGTTATTTAGTTGTATGAGTTCTTTATAGATTTTGGATATTATCTCCTTGTCAGATACAGATATATGATCAGCAAGTATTCAGTGGTTTTCTGTCTTGTTTTATTGATAGTTTCCTTTGCTTTGCAGAAGCTTAGTTTGATGTAGTCCCATTGTTTATTTTTTCTTGTGTTTTCCTTGCCTTTGGAGTCAGATCCAACCCTCCCCCAAACACCCCAACCTCAGAACATTGCTAAGACTGCTGTCAAGTAATTTATAGCCTAAAGCATCTAAGATGTCCCACTAGGCAGTGCACAGCAATAGGGACTTTGGGGATTACAGGATACAAAAATCAAAGCTGACAGTCATGCCCAGTAAGTCCTCATTGAAGAATGGCTTGCAGAAGGGCTGGTTACATGGGAAAGAAATCTGGGGACAAGGCTTTTGTTCTGGCAGTAGGATTGCAAGATCTCAGTCTGGAAAGGGAGTTGAGGTTTCTGGAATAAGAATCAAGGCAAAAACTATCCCAAGGACAAGAAATGAATCAGAGAGACTGGGGATGGGCAAGATATGCTAGAGGATTTGCAACAGGGCTGCCTGTTTACCTCCTACCCTCCCCAACTACTCTGGTCTCCCTAAGGGTCGGGTTCATAACTACTTTATCTACATTTCTTTTGTATTTAATATAGGGCTTAGCACAAAGTAGGCTTTCACATATTTATTAAATTCACAAGTAAATAAATACAAGTGTGGATTAGTGGCAAGGGTGGTTGATGCTAAGCTCTCAAATGTGAAGGTCTGTTGGCTCAGTTCACAATTGGTCCTGGGAGTTGAGTTTGGGGGCTGCATTTGTACTTTTGGCTTTGAATAGAGGGATTAACCAGCTTGACTCAAGACATAGGCTGAACCTGCAGTTAGGATAGTTTAGGACATATTCTGGAAGAAAGTGTGATTTGACATTGCTTTGAAGGTAAGATAGACATTAAATGACTCACTTTGATCCAACTCAACAAATATTAACTGGGCATGTACTCTGTGCAATGGATTAACAACCCAGTGGTGAATAAAATACAACCCTTACTCTGGAGGAGACCAAGAAGTTAAAAAAAATGGCCCAATTACAACGTTATAGGGAATATTGAAGGGGAAATTTTCTAGGGAATTTGAGAGGAGAGAGAATCTTTCCCTGGGATTTAAGAACTGGTCAGGTTGTGCTCTATAGTCAAAACAGTGAAAGGCTTTCCAAGTGGAGAAAATGGCCAAAACAGAGGTAGGAAGGAATGAAAATGAAGGTATCTTGAGTGGTAGTGTCAGGGGTCTGGTGGGTGAGAGCACAGGGCAGATCATAGGTAGTGAGTTCTGGACTTTGTAGATCATGTTAACAAGAGAAGGCTTATTCTGGAAACATTTGGATTTGTCAAAGTGTTTTAAGAGGTGGAATCACACAATTCAACTTATGTTTGGAAGCTGAATGTGGACTGCATGGTCTGGAGGAGGCAGAGAGGCTAGAGCAGCCTGGGCAAGGCAGCAGAGTGAGCAAAAGTTTATATGAATTACTGCTGAAGTAAGTAATGGTTTAAGGCCAGCCCCCCTGAGTGGGCTGTTTGCCTTCGCATAGGCTCCCCATGCCTGGAGGAGGTGTGAATAGATTTACCAGGCTCTAGAAGGGCACCTTTGGCTGGTCTGCCCCGAAAATGAGATGCAGTTCTATGATCTGGAGGAGAGTTCACAGGCTCCCAGGCACAGGCTGCTCTGTGATTTTTAACAATGGACCAGCATGAGCTCTTTCTCTTTACCTTGAAGTCTTCCTCCTCATGTCAAAACCATTACTAATGAACATTATCTGGCAAGTCTCAAAACACACCAATTTTTGAGAGTGGAGCCAACAAATTGTCTTTCCCCAAATGGTATTTGGTCTTACGACCAGGTTTTACAAGCTCAATTGGTGTTGTTATATGGATTATTATTATTTTTAAAAAATATGGAATAGTTCAAAAAATAAATATGGAACGCTTCACGAATTTGTGTGTCATGGTTGTGTAGGGGCCATGCTAATCTTCTCTATATTGTTCAATTTTACCATATGTGCTGCTGAAGTGAGCACTGGATTCTTTTTACCCAAGTCCTAGCGTCACATTTTCTCAGCTCTGAGAAGGGTTCTTGTTTTTGGGTCAATAAATGTGTTAGAAAGTTGTGTGAGTTAAAACAAAATTAAAAAGTTATTAAAGTTGTTCTCTTTTTCCATTCTTTCATTCTTTCCTACCTACCCCTTCCTCACGAACCCAACAAACATATTCTCTCTGCAAATAAACTCTGTGTTTAGAGAAAAACAGAAGCGACACATCATATGGTCTGATTTTGCCCTGATTGTGTAGTATTGACATACGAGAAGGAATGTTGGATCAAAAATAAAAACACCTGGGTTGTGTTCCTTTCAATGGTGTTAACTAGATGTGTAACCTGGGGCAGTTTACTTCATTTTTCCCAGCCTTTACTCCAGTATGAGGGATATGGTTTGCATTCTGTCTCTATAATTCTAAGAATTGGGGATCCTATAAGCTACACAGGAGTGATGATGTATTTTTTCATGTGAGGGGAAACATCTTGAATGCTGCTTTGGAAAAGATGATTCACTTGGGTAATACACATTTGTTGATTGTTTCTTTGATATCTTTTCATTTCTACAACAACCTCCTTTTTTTTTCCCTTTAGGAGTGTGTTTTACTTTGCTTAGCTGTGCAGCCAGCATGGAATGGACACCATTTCTGGTTCCAGAGGGCGATCCTGACTGGCTTAAACCAACAAATGTGTACCATTCCTTTAGGTGAGGTGGTTCCAGGATAAGCAACTAACCAAATTCAGCCCACTGACAGGGCAAAAATTCTTTTCACTGGGGGCTCCCAGCAAGGAAGCTTCCTTTTTCTTTCGTAAGAGGTGGTAAAGAGCTTCTCTTCTGCTGGTGTTGTGGAAGTAGTGAGATCTGGAATAACTGCTACCACGAGGGAAGCTGTGCAGAGCCCGGGGAATCCCACAGGAGCCAGAGCCTGCTGACTATGTGAAGCTCTAGGTCAAACCATGCCTGAAACAACATCCCACCTTTACAAAACTTGCGAGCCAATGAAGTCACGAAGTTTAAGACAGTTTGACTTGGTTTCTCTGTTGCCATTAACTCAAAGATTCATAACTTTTTCATTAAGGTTTCACTAAATGTATTTCCGAGTAGTAATTTTTTACCCCCTGAAATAAAGAAGACATGCTTATTTCCGCATTTTTCTTACAGTCAGCTCCTAAATCATCCAATGCAAAATGTTGAAAACAACAAAAATTTTAGAGTCAATGAGGCACACAGAAATTGCCTTATAAAAAAAAAAAAAAGAAATTGCCTTATAAGTGTTTACTGAGGGACACCTGGGTGGCTCAATGGTTGAGCATCTGCCTTTGGCTCAGGTCGTGATCCCCGGGTCCTGGGATCCAGTCCTACAACTGGCTCACCGCAGGGAGTTTGCTTCTCCCTCTGCCTCTGTCTCTGCCTCTCTCTGTGTCTCTCATGAATAAATAAATAAAATCTTAAAATGTTTACTGAATGAATGAAGGTGAGAAGAAATTAGACAAAAGATAGTATTTCCTGGGTGCAAGGGAAAGGCTAAGTAGAAAAGTAGTTATATAGAATGTTTTTGGGGGGACACATACTAATGAGGAAAGGTATGGGATGATCATAATGCCTAAACTGCTAGAATTTTTCTTTTTCTTCTCTCCTGAGATGTTGCCTCATGTGTTTTCTTTTCTTTCAGTTTAGAATTCAGGGAGAAAGAAGGACCTAGGGTCGGAACTAGGGAGCGGCTTGGACGGCAGGGGACCGGCCCCCACAGCTGTGCTAGCTTGTCGGGGAGGGAAGCGGCGCCTGTGGTCTTCCCAGGCCGTGGGGAAAACAGGAGTTCCAAAGAACTGCTGGTTTATATTTTAGCCCTTGCCAAGTTGTGAAAATAGTGAAGGATGCTCAGACTACTCAACGTTCAGATTGCCGTCTGGTTAATCCTATTTAGAAGACTGGATTTCTGGTTATCTCCTTCACTCCATGTCTGCTGACTTCTAAAACATGGTAATGCAGGGAAGCCTGGGTGCCTCAGCTGGGTAAGCCACCGGCTTGTGGTTTCAGCTCGGGTCATGATCTCAGGGTAGTGAGATCCAGCCCCTCTATGCCGGGTGTGGAGCCTATTTAAGATTCTCTCTCTTACTCTCCTTTTGCCCCATCCCCCTCTCTAATATAAACAAACAAATAAATAAATATTTTTAACAAGCATGATGTAATCCTGTAACACTGGCACTCATCCATGAATCTTTAAATGACCCTGATTAATAGCATTTGAAGCTTCCTCAGGGAATAAACATTGGCATCAGCAAAAAAAAAAAAAATATATATATATATATTCAATTCAATCTAGTGATGAATTTAATAGATGTTTTATGAACACTTAAGGTATCTCCTTAGCAGGGAAAACTGGCAAATCAGTACCAGTCACAAAGTTGAAGAGTATTATGGGAGAGGAAATGTAGGGATTCTGAGAACAGAGCGAGGGAGCCGACCTAGAGGAGGGTGAGGACGGCCTCTTTGATATTGAATCAGAGATCTGAGGGCTGAGAAGGTCAGACGACCATGGGGAGAGGAAAGGGAAGAGTGTTCCACGCACTGAGCCAATGGCTGCAGGGATGGAAGGCACCTGTGAGGACCTACAGGCTGCTCAGGATGGATGCCCACCTGGAAGAGGCACACGGGGAGCTAAGGCCATGGAAAAGACTGGATTTTGGGAGTCTCTACCAGCCAAGTGAAGGAGTTTGGGCTTTAATTAAAGGGGAGTGGGAGGCTGCTGGGGGGGTGGTTGGGGATGGGGGGGCAGGAGAGCAACAGGATCAGAGTAGCCTTGAACTTGGACCGCATCTGGCACAGGGGGCAGGAGGCTCCCTCCCTCCAGGTCTGTTCCCTCCAGCGTCTACACTGTTGCCTCCACTTGCTCACTCTAAACGCTGCCTCTTTCCTTTTAAAATGCTGGAAGAAAAAAAAAGTATGATCTGGGCACTGTTTCTTTCCAGAACTGGTTACATCACTACTTTTGTAGCCATTTGTTTTTCCCAGTAAATCAAATCTCTCTCTTGATTATCGTTTGGGTTTTCGTTAGCTCTGACTCCTGGTGAAGCAGCACTGATGTCCGGCTCTCCAAGTCGAGATGGGACCGGGAGGCAGGCAGGCCTGGCCTCTCCCGCCCGCCTGGGACGGCCTTGCGCTTGGCGAGCAGCTGCCGGGAGGCTCCCGTTGTGCCTCCTTCTGGGGCCTCCTCTTGTACGGCCAGAACACGGTTCCTTCCAGCTCTTCCCCCTCGATGTGAAGCTGCCCATCCCGACCTGCAGGTGCCTCTCTGTCCCCCCTCCTGTGCTTCTCCATCCTGGGAATCAGAATTAGCCTCCAAATGTAGGGATCTGTCTTCAGTGCCCTCTTGTGCCCTTTGTTCCCAGCTCAGGGCAAGTGCATTCCTTTGTTTGCTTGCTTTTACTTTAAAGGGCTTTTTAAAAAAAGATTTTAAAATTTATTTATTCATGAGAGACACAGAGAGAGAGGCAGAGACATAGGCAGACGGAGAAGCAGGCTCCATGCGGGGAGCCCAATGTGGAACTCGATCCCAGGACCCTGGGATCATGACCTGAGCCGAAGGCAGATGCTCAACAAGTGGGCCACGCAGGTGCCCCTCTTTATTAAAGTGTCGAGCCTTCTTTCTTGGTCTGTTATGTAAACTCATAGAAGCTCTAATTGCTTCTAGGGCTTTGGATACAGGGAATGCTGGATAACCCCATAGAATGACTGAACGGGGAAAGGTATTAAGTGCTGAGTCTGGACTGGAGGGTTATTAGAAACAGTGATTCGCTGAGAAGAGCTGGCAGCTGGGCTGAAAGTTGTCACCATCTGTACTTGATGATTTGAAGAGCACCTGATGGGTGGTGATTAGAATCACTACTCCGAAGCCTACTCAAGACCCAACTTGTTGGCTGATGCGGATGCCCTTCTCCATAGGGACGGGCACCACTCAACAGAGAAGGCTTCCGCAGGTCCTCCACTGGACAGTCCCTCCCCTGACTCTCCAATATTGTGGAGAGGTTCAAATGAGACCGTCCGTATGACATGCTTAGAGGAATGCCAGGTATGGGTGCGCAATCAGCACATGTTGTTCTTACTGTCGTAAGGTGTTGCAGTCCCTCTAACAGAGCAGCCTGGCTCTGTCGACGGAACTGTGATCACGTTTCCTGAGAGCCTATCATCCTTTCACTTACTTGCTGAGCCATTGAATGAGGAAACAACGATTTATTGAGGGTTTAAATGTTCCAGATACTAATTCGACCTACTTGAAACAAGTGTGTGAAGTTTGCTTTATTTTCTGAGATTTTGGTTTTCTCTTGAGGCATACTTAAAAATAGTTACTGAGCATTAACTAATGGTGTGGTCACCCTCTGTCACTTGTGGATCGAGGGCAAGGGGAGTTGATACTGATGGGGTAATGCATGGGTTTTTCTGCTTTATCTTGAGAAGCTATTATCCATCATATCTCTGTTTATTCCCATTCCTTACTTGATTTTTTTTTTTTGCCTACAGCACATTTCACCATCAGACATATTATATATTTTATATTTTATTAATTTAGTTGTTGACTCTCTGTTTCCTGGCACTCCAGTGTGAATTCCACAGGGAAGAGTTTTTGTCCATTTTGTTCCATGCTGTACTCCCAACTCTGAACGGTCCCTGGCACGTATGTCCTATAACTAATTATTGAGTGAATCTGCTCCACTTTGAAAGCTCTATCTCATACTCTGGTTTTGCTCTCCTTTCCTTAGACTCTTTCCTAATGGCTAGAGTTGTCTGGTAAAATATCTGGCTACTTTGACTTATGTTGCCTTGCTCTGTAGTGCTTTGCAAATCACACATATCCAGGTATCTGGAAAGAAGGCAAGGTGGCACCTGGCCAGTAACTCACTAACCACCTTGAAGACTTTATTTAGATGAGAATGGTTTATTTCAGAATCCATCAGGAACGATTCTCACCTGGAAACAATAGCTTTTATTTATTCTAAAAAGATTTATTTATTTATTTGATAGAGTGCACGTGTGCAAATGGGGGAGGGGCAGAGGAAGAGACTCTCAAGCAGACTCTCCACTGAGTGGGGAGCCTGAGGTGGGGCTCGATCTCATGACCCATAACATCATGACCTGAGCCAAAACAAGAGGCTGAAGCTCAACTGACTGAGCCACACAGGTGCCTCTGGAAATGATAATTTTTTAATACATGCTTGCAGGGCACCTGGGTGGTTCAGTTGACTAAGTGTCTGACTCTTGGTTTTGGTTCAGGTCATATTTTCAGGGTCGTGGGATCAAGCCTTGTATCAGGCTTTGTGCTCAACATGGAGTCTGCTTGTCCTTCTCCCTCTGTTTCTTCCCCTGCTCATGCTCTTTCTCTCTCTCTCAAATCAATCAATAAACAATCTTAAATACATACATACTATGTACTATTCTGAAATGCTTTACCTACATTTTCTCACTTAATCTTTATAACGTATTTATGAGGTCAGTATTAGTATCTAAAACTTAGCGACGAGAAAATCGAGGCATAGATTGGTTAAGAAAATTGAAGGTTATACAACTAATTAGTGTTCATACTGGGATTAAAAAATATACTTTATTTATTTGAGAGAGAGAGCATAAGGAGGGGGAGGGACAGAGGGAAAGGGAGAGAAGCAGGCTTCCTGTTAAGCAGGGAGCAGGATATGGGGCTTGATCCCAAGACCCTGGGATCATGACCTGAGCTGAAGGCGGGTGCTTAACGGTCTGAGCTGCCCAGGTGCCCTATCCTGGGATTTGAATTCCAGTCTTCCTGACTGTAAGGCTCAACCACGAGGCTACCTCTATACTCTGGACTTGCTATTATGGGCTTCTGTTTGTATATCTGTACCAGTTATTTGATCTTCTGGCTGCAGGCAGCCAGCCTTCCTTTCATTGACTCTTGAGACCAGCAGCTCTTCTGCTTTGCAGATGTCCTTCGTCTTAGTGATACCAGGTTATATTTTAAATAACAAAAGATTATACATAAGATTTTATGTTAAAGATCACTGTAATAGCTTCCAACAACTTAATTGGTCAGATAGACACATAATACATGAACTTGCTAGGTGCCCTTGAGAATATTGCATAGAGAATTTGCAGTTGATTGGTCCTCAAGATGAGACCAAAAATCTCCAGCAAGCTGTTGTGCAAGACTGTGTGCACATGTGTATACTTGTGTGTGTGAGGGGCATGCATAAAGTATTATGATACTGATTTATAGCGAGAGCTCAAGATGCCTTCACTACCCCCCTGGAATAGTAATTTTAATCAGTGATTAATGACTTTTTGAGCAGGCCGTTTGAGCTGCCAATCAAATGTTTTCTGACTTGGTCCATTTATAGATTTTATCAAGTTATTTGATGCAACTACCCTTTATGGGTGATTTATTAAAAAATGGAGAGAGTGAGATCACACATAGCCTGATGAAGAGATGCAGCAATGATGGAAAGAGGATCCTCCCTTACATTTGTGAGAGCAGTTGGATCAGTGTGGGAGACTGGGAGGGCAGCACTGAGAGGCCGGAGAAGGCAGTGGTGAAGGACATTCATATTAGTGTGGTGGCATCACTGGCCGGACAGGACAGCCTCATTAGGGGCTGGTGAATAGCATGGGAAATGTCTCAGCCATTGCAGTGGGAGGAAGGCTCCTGGCAGTGGAGCCCCGAAAGCCCAGGTCTTGCCTTAATAACAATAACTAACACTTAGTTTAGTACTTACCACGTGCTAAGTCTTTATCCAAGTCCTTTGCATGTATAACTCCTAGGTCAAATCGTTTGTCCTGCTTGCCCTAAAAAGTGGCAGGTATGGGAATTGAATCCAGGTTAAACATCCGAGTCAGTGTGCGTAACTGCTGTGCCATATGGCCTATCTCACACACCTTAATACTTAGTTTTCCTTGTCCCAGCTGCGTAGATCATGTGAGACCCTGGCCAGGTGCTTTTCAAGCATACACCATTATTAATTGGTAGGGTAGGAGGACGAGATCACTGGAGATACCTACTTGCAACACGACTGTAAGAGGACATCCCTGCCTATGCCAGACTCAGAAGTTATTCCAGACCTGTTTGCTTGAATGAAGAATGAAAGAATTTTGCTTATAATGGTTTGAGGACATCATCTTTGATTACTGTGCACTTGAACAACTCATTCTAATGTCAAAAGCCAGACACTATTTATAGCCATAAGCTGAGCTGCTTAACTCAGGCTGATAAAATGAGATATTTCATATCACAGCCAGGAAAATGAGGTTTCTTTGAAAAACAAAACAAAACATAACGATGTTTTGTCGAGAACCAAAAAAAAAAGTCCAGACCCCTCACATTCTCCTCCTCCTCAGCAAAGCCAGGCTCTGATTTGAAAAGAAGCGTGACACTTCTCTGATTGCATTTTAGTACATTAATAATTCATAATGAACCACCTCTCCTCTGCTGCTGCTTTTAAAGAACTTATGTTCCATTGATGGAGAAAAAGAAGGCCATTTACTCAGTCTCCCTCATTCTCAGAGCATTCCAGCACTGACTCCTCTCCTTTTTGCTAGAGCAAATAAGATGCAAAAGTAGGAGCTGGTCCACGAGGTTTGGGAAAGTGGGGTGCTTTTTGCAATTTAAGCCAGCAGCCAAGAACCACGCCTGAGAGGATGAAGGAAAGAGCAGCTAGCTGCCTGTTGATGGTTGTAGCAGCCTATACCCATGCAGCCATAGCTACCCTCTTCCCTGTGGCCAAGTCTCCCACCCACTCGGAGGAGACGTCTATCTCTTGGCCCTCTTTGGGCCCCACCTCCCCTCTCTGCACTGCACCCGCCCTGCCAGGAAGGCAACTGTAGTGTGTCTGTTGAAAATCAGGAAAAAACATAGTCAAATAAAAGAGATTTACATTGCAGCAGGGTGATGATTCCAGAAATTTATTTGTGTAGCTCTTGGTATAGAGGAGAGCCTGAGTACAAATCGAAGGAGAATGCAAGAAAGTGTCATTAAAAATTGGTTTGTTTGTTTATTTATTTATTTATTTAAAATAGGTTTTTAAAAAAGATGTCTGAACATAAATACAGATTTGTAATAAGACCAATAACTGTGTCCCAGATTCATCCACAAAATGAATTGTTGAATCCACATGACTGTTTCGGGGGCACGCGTGGTTTCCAAGTGGTTTCTTGTCACTTTGGCCTTCAGTTGGCCTTGCTGTTTCCCACTGACGGGCATCTGATTGTCTCCATCACAGCTGTGAGTCTAAACCGAAGCTTGTAGATGGACTGAAGGGTATTCATTCCTGCTGTCCTTGGGAGAGGACACACCGGCGACATGGGGGAGGTGGGGACAGTCCCATGGACACTCCATTTGTTCTAAGAATTCCAGCTCAAATGCGGCTTCTAGTCATGCAAACAGGATTGCTTTAGGACACGTTAGAAAGAATAAGTGTGTGTGTGTGTATGTGTGTGTGTGTAGCATAGTCCCTTTCTCTCTCTTTGTCTCTCTTTCACACACACACACACACACACACACACACACACACACACACACACACGTTGTGTTGCTGCTTTGTATCATTTTTACCTTCAGTCCAAGGATGGAAACTGTTTATCAGGATTTATCTGTTCATGTTGCTGATGCCATATGGTAATGGGCAAGTGGGGGAAAAGCTTCTAGGTGTGCGGTAACCCGGCCTCTTTCTTTTTCAGATGCCCTTTCCTTCCACACTTTGATTTCAAAAAGCCTGGCAAGGAGTTTGTTGAGAGAGAGGAACCAATCTTTAAGAGCTCTCCGTGTGCTCAGCGATAGCGTATTGTGAATAATCCTCTTTAGTGCAGCGAAGCTTCTAAATGAGGCGGTGGAGGAAAGAAGTAAATCCCAAGCCAGGGAGGCCTTGCTGCATACGGTCTCAGAAAACAGCTAAGGACCCCAACAGCCACTGCTCTTTTTATTTTAGGAAACTTTGCATGATAATGGGAATAATAATAATAATAAAAGAGTCTCATTCTGAACAGAGAACAAAAAATAAAATCAGAGGCCTTTCCCATCGAGGCGGTGAAAGGAAATACCAGGTGCCTCTTGTGGCTGCACCCACCGTGGCGGGCGCTGACCTGGAGTGATGCGCACTAGGCCAGAGAGAAGGGACATGGCAATGGAAGAAGGAACCGGATCTGCTCATGCAGGAAGAGAAGGCTTCACAGAGTGAACATGAGACTTCTAGTCATCTCTGTGCTGATCTGGTTGTAGCAAAGGTTGCCGGATAGTTTTTGAGTGTAATGTCTGGGAATGAGTGCCTTTGAGACGGGGCCCGAGGAAGGTAGTTTTTGGAAGGGAGGAAACAGGAAGGATGGGCTTGGTCACTGGGTGAGGAGAGGGTGGGTAGCCAGAGCAGCATTAAGGTGTCACGTTCTGGGGGCACCTGGGTGGCTCAGTCGGTTAAGCGTCTGCCTTCGGCTCAGGTCATGATCCCGGGGTCCTGGGATCGAGCCCCACATCAGGCTCCCTGCTCAACAGGGAGCCTGCTTCTCCCTCTCCCTCTGCTACTCTCCCTGCTTGTGTTCCCTCTCTCTTTCTGTCTCTCCATCAAATGAATGGATGAAATCTTTTTTCTTTTAAATAGATGTCACAATATTAGGGATGTGGCGACTGATAATCAAGTAGGGCTTTCTTCCTGCGGATCTCTATTTATTTATTTTTGGCCTTTTATGCTAGGAAACTCGATGACTGCCCTCTGCTCTGGGACCTGCAGTTGCTGAGGCTACTTTCATCTGGCCCCGCTCGGTTTACACGGACACAAAGGAAATGGGAGAAAGTGAACATCAGGGGGAGACTGGGAGGTGTGCACAAGAAATGGTTTCTCAGTTTGGAGACCTTTCTATCCCCCCTCTGTGACTTGGCGGGCTCCTTACAAGGAGGGTAAGCGGCTCAGGGATTGAGTAATGTGCTGGGAGCAGGAGCTTCCAGGAGGCTGCTATGAACCCTGGGTATGTCCCTTGCTTAGGCTCTTCCTTTCTTGCTCGAACCATTTCTATGATTTCCTAGTTTGTTTCCCGGCCTCCACCTCCCTCTCCCCATTCAGGGTTCACTCTGATTACAGAACCAGATTTCCCATCCTTCGGAGGAGCCTGGATCATGTCATCCTCCAGCCCCAGACTCCGTGGCGGCTCTCGAGGGCTCACCAAATGATGTTTATGCCATTAATCTGCTACTCATTGTCTGCCT
The DNA here is from genome assembly GCF_053574225.1 of Canis aureus. NCBI lineage: Eukaryota > Metazoa > Chordata > Mammalia > Carnivora > Canidae > Canis > Canis aureus. The sequence goes on from NC_135618.1 coordinate 8,911,480, forward strand.
TGCTCCGGGGTTTGGGAGGCTGACTTCTACAGATCGCCTCCCCCAGACTTCCTCACCGTCTGGGCTTTTGTTGGGCCTGGCTGTTGGCTGGCACTGGTGGGATGTTGGAGGGTGATGGGATGCCTGGATGTTTATTCCCCACCCCCTCTCTTCCTGGAGATGCCTGATTTTGGCAGAGACCAAGCCCCAGTCCTCTGCCTAGGCCACAGCTCCTATCAGTCACTCCATTTTTACAGTGTTGTGGTGACTCCTCTTGCTTCCCCTTGCTGCTTTGGAACAACAGATGGAAATAGCTGTCTGCTATTGCGAGGCTCTGCAAGCCTTATCCTGCCACCATGCGTACTTTACCTTGCCTCTCCCTCCTGGGGAGACCTTTCCTTTACTCTTGTGGGTGTCCCATCGCTTTCTCACTGCAGTCCTATCTCCATCCTGTCCTCCCCTGCTCAGGCAAACAGAGGTACTTGCTATTCCCAAGCATACAACCTTTTCTCCTCTGTGCCCTTGTGATTTAGTTTTCTTCATTTAGCACCAAGGACTCTCAGGTTTGGAAGGGTCCTATTTAGCGATTCGCAAGTTGAGTGTCAGACATTCGAGTCCTGTCTGTCTATGTTGGCTAAACATTTGTCTTGCCTTTGTTTAAATATTAAGAGTGGCAGGAATTCATTGCCTCTTAAGGCACCAGTATATTTATTCAGTTCATTCATGGACGTTTTTATTGCCTACTATGTGCCAAGTCCTGTGTATGGTCTTACCACTCAAGAGGCTCATGACAATGAGAGATGAACGGATGAACAAGCAGTTACGGTACAGGTTGTGTGTTATTTTAGAGGTATCCATAGACCCGCGAGAGCATGGACATGTGATCACCCAGTCCTGTGTTGTGCACGTCTTCATGGGTAAGGCAACGCACACGTTGAGATGCTGGAGGATGAATAGAAACTCTTTAAGCACACAAGAGTGGGTAAGACGTGCCAGAGGAAAGGAGCAAGATGGGAAAATGTATGGGCATTTAAGGGAGCTTTGTGTGCTTGGACAATGACAGTTGGGTATGGCTGGTGAGTCAGAGAGTGGCAGGACAAGAGTTCTTATACGCATTGGAAAATCTACCAGCACAAGGGGCACCCGGGTGTTTCAGTTGGTTGAGCATCCAACTCTTGGTTTAAGCTCAGGTCATGGTCTCAGGGTTGTGGGATCAAGCTCCGCACTGGGTTCCACATTCAGAGAGGAGTTTGCTTGTTCCTCTGTGCCTCTTTCTCTGCTCCTCCCCCTGCACACTTGCCTGTGCTCTGTCAAATAAATACAATCTCTAAAAAAAAAAAAAAACCCAAAAATAAAAACAAAAACAAAAAAACCCCAAAACCCCAACCCCCTCCAAATCTACCAGTACCATACTTATACAGAATGAGTCTAATGCATCTTCCACCTGAAGACATTTGTATTTATTTTTTTTTGATTTTATTTATTCATTCATGAGAGACACAGAGGGAGGCAGAGACATACCTCCAGGTAGAGGGAGAAGCAGGGTCCTCACAGGGAGCCTGATGTGGGACTTAATCCCTGAACTGGGATCATGCCCTGAGCCGAAGGCAGACACTCAATCGCTGAGCCACTCAGGCGTCCAAGACCTTTGTATTTCTTTTCTTTTCTTTCTTTCTTTTTTTTTTTTTTTACCTTTGTATTTCTTAAAGAAGCTACTCTTTAGTTACTTTTTGGCCATTTTGCATTATTGCTCCTATTTCAGAGATGAGGAAACTGAGGCTTCCAGAAGGTCAATGATCAAGGACACACACAGCGAGTGACATAGTTAGGATCACAGGCCAGCAAGTCTGATTCCAGAGCCCGAGCCTGATGCCACTGTGCCATTCTGCTGCACTCCTTTCACACCGATGCAAGCTCCTATGTTGCGGTGGTGGTCACCTTCAGGTCACTGTCTCACTCGTCAGTATTTGGTGGAAGAATGTCCACAACTGATAACGTCCTAGCATTAAAAGGGTTGTTTGGCTGGTGCAGTTTAGAGCAGTACCAGTGCCTCCATTGTTCCAGAGGCTGTTCTCATAACAATGGAGAGAGAGACTACAGGGCCTGTAGGGAGTCATGTCTTACAGGTAAGTGATGATCAGTCCACAATCAAAGAGCATCACCAAGTCAACTATTACCCAGCTTTGCCTACCTATGTTCTTCTAGGTCTTGGTTTCAATGTCACGTTTGACCCTCTCCTCACCCCTGCTGTATGTCCTCAGAGTGAGTGCCTCCTGCTTTCCCCCATGTGAGGCATGTCACAATCATGGTAGATATTTATTTATTCGTTCCTTAGTCTCTAGACTATTAGTCTCTGTTTTCCCTTGATAGATTATTTTTTTAAAAAATTATTTTTTTAAAGTAATTTCTATCCCCAACATGGGACTCAAACTCACAACCCCGAGATCAAGAGTTGTATGCTTCCCCACTGAGCCAACCAGCTGCCCCTTCCCTCATAGATTTTTAAGCTACTTGAGGACAGAGAGAGGCCTTGTCTCGATGGCCATGGAATTCCTTTTACTTAGCGTTTGATAGGCATTCAGTGTGTACTTGTTGGATGAATAAATCCTTTTTCCTATATACTGTTGTTTCTATCCCTCTTTGACCCTAAGAGTCACAACTATCTTGGCTTTATCTGGTAGAACTGATGAGCTTTGCCTATTTTGAACTTCATATAAATGGAATCTAACGGAACGTTCTCTTTTGTGTTTCGTTTCTCTTGTTCAACATGTCAGGTGTACTATTTTCAATCTCTGTCACTCCTTACCAGGATTCTAGGGTGGGCCCTGAGACATTTTACCCTTGCCTCTGCCTTATATGTTCTGCTTGATTCCCCAGAAAGAATTTGCTGAGTTTTACTCCTGTGATTGTGTTATGTTCTTTAGCAGAGCTAACTTTTTAAAAAAGATTTTATTATTTATTTATTTATTTGTTTATTTATTTATTTATGAGAGAGAGAGAGAGGGAGGGAGGGAGAGAGGTAGAGAGGGGCAGAGGAACAGGCAGAGGGAGAAGCAGGCTCCATGCAGGGAGCCTGATGTGGGACTCAATCCCAGGACCCCAGGATCATGCCTTGGGCTGAAGGCAGCGCTAAACCCCTGAGCCACCCGGGCTGCCCAGAGCTGATTTTAGAAAGGGAGATTATCCAGCTGGGCCTGACCTAATCACATAACCATTTAAATGCAGTCTTCTTTGGGATGGAATCAGCTATCTGGAAAATGGGAACCTCTGTCCTCCACCACCTGCAAGAAACTGAATTCTTCCAACCACAAAAATAAGTTCGGAAGTGGATTTTTTCTCAGAGCTCCAGGGAAGGTGACCAACCTTGTGATATTGGGTGTAGAGAACCCAGGCATGCCATGCTAGACTTCTGATCCACAAAACTGCGCATTAATAAGTGGTGTCCTTTTTAAGCTGCTAGGTTTGTGGTGACTTATTACTCAGCCATAGAAAAATCAACCCAGTCCTCCAATTCTTTACTAGTATGTATGCAGTAACTTTATAAAACAAATATAAAAAATAGTGAAAGGGATTATAAGAGAAAGAAGAGAAAATGAGGGGAAAAATCAGAGAGGGAGACAGAACCTGAAAGACTCCTAACTCTGGGAAACGAACAAGGGGTGGTGGAAGGGGAGGTGGGTGGGGGGTTGGGGTAACTGGGTGATGGACACTGAGGGGGGCACTTGATGGGGTGAGCACTGGGTGTTATGCTATATGATGGCAAATTGATCTCTAATAAAAATATACATATTTAAAATAAAACAAGTTGCTTCACTATATACACATTTTGCAGTTACTTTATTACACAGAACTTATCAGGAAGTTGTGTTGCTTAAAACCAGAAGTTTTATGGATGCTTTCCTAAGTTTACCTTCTGGCCAAGAGGAGCTTTTGACTACACTAGCTTTATCAGATTTGAAGATGACAGCAGTGATTGTTTTGTTTTGCTTTGTTTCGTGCAGACTATTAGCTCAATTGTTGTCAGGAGCCCTGCACTTACCTGGCAATATATCAACGCCCAATTCTAGGTACTCATCAGTGAATTTGAAACCTGGCTCTTCCAATTATTAGTGTGTGCCAAGGACAACGTACCCCCTTGTGAGCCTCAAGCTCTTCATTTTATTTTTTATTTATTTATCTTTTTTGCAAATACACGAGGGTTTATTTACAAGCTCTAGCTTGGGTCCAAGTATACCCGACACAGCGGAGCAGGGACTTGGACCAAGCTCTTCATTTTAAAAATGAGCTTGAGTAGTTACCTGGTGGGCTGTCTCTGAGCCTTGGAGATTGGCGGGGGGGAGGGGGGGGGCGTATAAGATACTACTTTACTTCTTCACCTTCTCTATTTATCTTACTTTGCTCCTTTATCCCTTTCCTTCTTTTTTTTTTTTTTTTTTTTTTTTTTTTTAGGTTTTACCAAAATTCACTAATAATAAAAAATAAAAGGAACAGTTAGATTCTCAGGTTTCATCATTAGTTTCTTTTGTGGATTCACTTGCCTATGGAGGAACTTGGTACCAGAAAAAAACCCCAAGAGGAAATATTTCCTGCCCTCTGGGGGCTGACTTTCAGAGAGAGATAGGGTGGGCTCACATATATCATTTTCTTATTTTTTTGTGTTGCCCCAGTAACCTTTTTCTGATGACAAGGGTGTGGTTCCTTTAGGAAGTAGGGTTGCTCTAGTGTATTTTATAAAACCAGTGAAGTAATGTTTCCACTGTGAGCTATCCTTGGAAGGGAGAATAGGAGGGAGAGATGTATTATTTCAAGGTAGTGGCACATGAGTGACAGGCCCTGCTGCTCGTGGTGTGCAGGAATGTTTCGGTAACAGAGCATATAAACAACATTCATGACTAAGCGTGTTGTAGAATGGAAAAATCATGACTAGAACTAGGAAAGAAACTGTCATCATAAACAAATACCATGGCTGGCACTGGTGGCACAGAGAGGATCATGGCTCTATGTAAAAGCTGGTGAAGATGCTCAAGTTATTAAAAAGAACCTAAGAAAATCAGTTTTAATTTTCTTCTTTCCCGAAACATACAGATGAAAGACCTAGTCTGGTGTAGTCGAATTTGGCGGCTGTTATACACAATTTTACAAAGCTTAGGAGATCTTTATTATTATTTTTTCCATAAAAACCAGTGGAATTCTAATGTTTCACTTGGGAATTGTGTTTGAAATCTGAATACAGATGTGTGTGTATGTCTTAATTTCCCATCAACACAGATGTTTACTTCAGAAAGACAATCACTCTGGATGCTTCCTGGATTCTCACCCAGATTTTCCACAAGAACGTTGTCTTGTATTATGAAACAGAGCAGCTGCTGGGATCCTTTACACTTTTTGGAAAATTCTTTAACTTTTTGTTTTTTTTAATAAACAAAGGTTTCTGCAGGGATGAGAATTTTGTTATAGTGTTAGAATGTCTTCTCTTTGAAGGGAACTTGGTTAACACGCATGGGCTGCGGGGTAGAAAAGAGAAAATAGAAGTAGAAGTAGTACAGGTGGTATTGATAACACACATTGATGTCATGGAAAAAGGGGGATGAAAACCAAAATAATGAAATATTCTTAATTTGTAATAGAAGTTTAGACTCTTGTCAATAGACTTGGTTTCCGGTATCAGATGATCATAAAGTATATACTACACCTAATTCACAATAAATGAGACACAATTATAATCTGTATTGTGTAGAGCTTCCTGAACTCTAAGTAAATCCAGTAAACTGGGCACCCTATAACCAGTTTTATAACATTTGACTCACTATAATACAGGATTACACTATAGTTTTCAGATATTTTTATCTTTCCCTTTTTTTAAGATTTTATTTTTAAGTAATCTCTACCTTCAGTGTGGGTCTCAAACTCAAAACCCCGAGATCAAGAGTTGCTCATGACACTGACTGAGCTAGCCAAGGAAGCCCAGATATTTTTATCTTTCAAATTTCTGCATTCCTCTCTTTGAATCAGAGAAGAAGAGATCTTCATCTCAAATTCAGAGTCTTTTGCAGTGAGATTTGGCAGACATTTTTGAGAAAGGTTGTTATAAAGATTTGGAACAACTTAAACAATTTTTTGGAAAATGGATCTAAGGATTCCTGCTGATATGCTCCTTTTTCCAATTTGTAAGTTTTCCTGTAACAATTTTTTTTCTGCTTCTGACTTGATGCTCTATCTGTATGCCATTTGCTCCAAGCAGTGTTAAAAGCAATGTAGATGAGGGTTGGTGGGCTCGCCAACCTGCGGGCTGGTGGCTACTGGATGTGCTGCTGGGCGCCTGCTGCAGTGGGTTAGAGAAATCCTTCATGAAGAACGATCTTAAGCAACATGGTCGATTCAGAAGCTCATGGAAAGAGGCTGCCAATCCCAACATCTTCGAAACAAGATCTATCACCTCACATTGCAAATGGCGCAATGCAGCATTATCATTACTTGGCTGCTGTGCAGCTTTCAACAATGTAGCAATCACATTTCCTGTCCAGAAGGTCCTTTATTGGCAGCAGCTGTATGGACTCAAAACCCCGGATGCAGTGCTTCAGTTGAGGAAGGATGACTTGAAAATTGTGTAGGATCCTTTCCCCTCTGCTCGTGCAGAAGACAACTACCCCAGCACTTAGGTTTGGTCCGTGTGTGGGCTTAGCCTGCCTTCCCCGAAAGCGTATCAGTAGGCCTGAGTTTGCCTCAGTACTTGCAGGGACAACGGAAGCAATTTTCACTTCATCGGAGAGAGTCCTACTTCTTAATGATTGTGTTATTGAAGTTTTTGGAGGAGGTAACCCCATCGAACTCTTGGTTCTCTGCAGCTTGGAGTGACTTTATATAGATCTTTCGATAGAAGCCTATTTTTAATACAAATGTTACTATAACTTAATTGACTTCTTGCCTGCTCTGGCAATTTTTAGATTTTGGGCCAGTGGCGGTTAGAATCCAGTGCTCTCACTACTGTGGGCAAGTAACGCAGAAATCTTAAAGGCAGCTGGACATTGTGAGGAGTCATGGCTGAAGTCAAGAAGTTCTAGGCCATAGCCTGGCCTCAGTCCTTACTTTCTGTATTAGCCAAAGGTTTCCAGAGAGACAGAGTCAATAGGACCAATTGTTTGATCCATCCATCCATCCATCCATCCATCCATCCATCCATCCATCTGTCTTGATTTATTACGAGGAATTGGCTCACAACTGGCCATCTAAAAGCTGGAGCCGAAAGCCAGTGGTATAACTCCAAAGGTCTGAGAACCCCAGTCAATGGTGTACATCCCAGTCCAAAGGGATGGAACAACTTAAACAATTTTTTGGAAAATGGATCTAAGGAACAGAAGACAGAAGTTCCAGCTCAAGCTGGCACCCGGGAAGGGGGCAAATCCTTCCCTCTTCTGCTTTTTTTCCTCTCCAGACCCTCAGTGAATTGAATCATGCCCACCCACATCAAGGCAGGGAATTTACTTCCCTGAGTCCACCTATTAAAATACTGCTTTCATTGGGAGACCCCCCCATAGATGCACCCAGAAATAATGTTTAATTTGGGCACCCCAATAGCCCAGTCACAATGACGCATACAATTAACCATCATGGATACTGAGTGACTTCTAGGAAACTTACTACTGCTTTGCACCTCAGTTTTGTCCCTGAAAACGCAGAAGTAACAGCTGCTTTGTTTTACTAAGGATCAGAGACAGTTTATTCAAAGTGTCTAACACAAGGTGGGAAATTTATTTCTTTTCACTAGGTTTTGGTGAAGAAGGATCAAACAAAGAAAATATTTTCCTTCAAAAGCAGTACATGCTTAGTATAGAAAATTTAGGACAAACAGACAAACACAAGAAAATAAAAATCCCATAATCCTAACCCTGCTAATCTTTTTTTTTTTTTAACCCTGCTAATCTTTTAGTGGATAATATTCTCCCATTGATATCTTCATTATATATTAGTGAGAATCTCTCAATAATTAAGTTTTCTTCTAGTTTTAAGGATTGCACAGCATTTTGTTTGGGTACACTATGATTTAATTAATCACTTATTGTATATACATATTTTGCTACTAAAGACAGCTTGTATATGCATTTTTGTACATATGCAGTTATTTACTTGGGGGAAGCTCCTAGAGATAGAACTTCTGGGTCAGAAATTGTGTACCTTTTTTTTAAAGATTTATTTATTCATTCATGAGAGACACAGAGAGGGGCAGAGACACAGGCAGAGGGAGAAGCAGGTTCCACGCAGGGAGCCCAATGTAGGACTTGATCCTGGGACCCCAGGATCACGCCCTGAGCCAAAGACAGACGCTTAACTGCTGAGCCCCCGAGGCGTCCCTAAAACTGTGTACCTTTTACAGGTATTTGATATGACTTACTTAAGTGTCTTGCCAAATGCTGTACCCGTAGACAGTCTCACTAGGAATGTGTGGCAGTGCCCATTTTTCCTTACCTTTTCTATTTCTGGGATGCAAAAGTGGCATGTTATTTGACTTTGCATTTAAAAGCTGTTAGTAAAATTAAAATTTGTTTATTGCTCTTTTTTTTAAATTTATTTTTTATTGGTGTTCAATTTACCAACATACAGAATAACCCCCAGTGCCCGTCACCCATTCACTCCCACCCCCCGCCCTCCTCCCCTTCTACCACCCCTAGTTCGTTTCCCAGAGTTAGGAGTCTTTACGTTCTGTCTCCCTTTCTGATATTTCCTACCCATTTCTTCTCCCTTCCCTTATATTCCCTTTCACTATTATTTATATTCCCCACATGAATGAGAACCTATAATGTTTGTCCTTCTCCGACTGACTTACTTCACTCAGCATAATACCCTCCAGTTCCATCCACGTTGAAGCAAATGGTGGGTATTTGTCGTTTCTAATAGCTGAGGAATATTCCATTGTATACATAAACCACATCTTCTTTATCCACTCATCTTTCGATGGACACCGAGGCTCCTTCCACAGTTTGGCTATTTGCTCTTTTGTATTGCTTTTTTTTTCTTTTTTGAATTGCTTTTGTGTGTCCTTAAAAAATTATTTTAAAACAAGACTTTATTTTTTTTTAGTGTCATTTTAGATGTTCAGGAAAATTGAGTGAAAGCTGCTGAGATTTCCCATATATCTCCTGCCCCTACACATACATAGCCTCCCTGATTATCAGCGTCACTCACCAGAGTGGTTCATTTGTTATAACTGATGAACCTGCATTGACATATCATCATCACCCAAAGTCCACACTTTATCTCAGGGTTCACTTTGGTGTTGTATATTCTATAGGTTTGTACAAATGTATAATGACGTGTATTCTATTATAATCATTATAATATCATACATGCCCTAAAGCTCCCCTGTGCTCAACCTATTTATCCTTCCCTTCCTCTTGATCTCTGGTAACCAGTGATCTTTCCACTGTCTCCATAAAGTTGACTTTTCAGAATGTCATATAATTAGAACATATGGTATGTAGCCTTTTTGGATTGACTTCTTTCACTTAGTAATATGTATTTAAGTTCCTCCATTTCTTTTCATGGCTTCATAGCTCATTTCTTTTGGGCACTGAATAATATTCAATTGTCTGGACATACCACACTTTATTTATCCACTCACCTAATGAGGGGCATCTTGGTTGCTTCCAAGTTTTGGCAGTTCAGAATAGAGTGGCTATGAACATCCGCGTGCAAGTTTCTGTGTGGAAATGTTTTCAGCTTCTTATGGTAAATACCGAAGAGCGTGATTGCTGGGTTGCATGGGAAGAATATGTTTAGCTTCGTAAGAAATGGTCTATTATAATGGCTGTACCATTTTGCATTCCCACCAGCTACGTATGAGAGTTCCTGTTGTTCCACATCCTTATCAGCATTTGGTGTTGTCAGTGTTTGAGATTTCGGCCACACTAATAGGTGCCCAGTCATATTTCATTGTGGTTTGAGTTTGCATTTTCCTGATGACATATCGTGTGGAGCATCTTTCATATGCTTATTTGCCATCTGTATATCTTCTTTGGTGAGGTGTCTATTAAGATCTTTGACCCGCTTTTTTAATCAACTTATGGTTGAGTGTGAAGAGAGCTTTGGATTTTGAGTAACAGTCCTTTATCAAATATTTTTTGCGAATATTTTCTTTCAGTTTGTGGACTGTCTTCTAATGCTCTTGACATTGTCTTTTGTAGAGCAGACTTTTTAAATTTTAACGAAGGTCCAGCTTATCAGTTTTTTCTTTCATGGATCATGCTTTTAGAGTTGTATCTGAAAAGTCATCACCATATCCAAGGTGAGCTCCTTGAGGGCAAGGGCTGTGTTCTTTGTTTTTTACAACTCTGAAACCCCAAGGATAAGCACGATGCCTGGCACACAACTGGTGTTCCAAAACTATTCATTAAGTCAACAGAAATAAGGTTCTTGTGTGGCAGGTCCACACAAGAGAACAGTTTATAAACTGTTTTAGGAGCAATGTGGATTAAACAAACATTTGTGAGCTGATCTGGGAATCAAACCTTCAGGAGCAACGTGTTTACCAAGGAAAGAATGCTGGGATGCTCAGGTTTATTTTCAGCACAAAAGCATTAGTTTTGCTCCCAAATTCTTTTTTTTTTTTTTTACATCTTAATATATTTTATTTCTTTACAAATTAAAGATGCATTGAAAATTAAACCAATGAAGAGAAATGAGAGGTCCAGAGCAGGGGTATCCCAGGCTGGGAGCAGACAAGCCTGGCCACCATCAAGCCTAGCCCTTGTCCTGCCCCAGCCAGTTCAGGTTGGAAGATAGCTGTCAGCCACTCTGTCAATACTGCAGCTCGAGTGGTGTCCGGGCAGGAGAGAACAGAGCTCCAGCCGCCTCTGCCTCTCTCCCCAACAACTCCCAGCTTGGAGAAACAGTGTTTCCAGTGGGTTGCTCCCAAATTCTGAAGGATCCATTGTACTCTTCTGAGATTGGCATAATTCCTCCTGGACTCAGTGGAAATCATATGCCCATGGGAGAGAATCTGGCTGCATTTGAATAGAAGATGTTGGAGCAACACTAATAAATCTCAGAGTAAATACAGTTTGCATGCGCAATAGCTTATTCCCATAATTCAGAGTTCCTGAATGACGGACAGGCTCCAAAGGTAGAGCACATCCCTCCATCGTTTCCACACAGTGCCGAGCTATTGCCAAACTCTGACCCTTTAAATGTCTCATATGACACCCAGGGAGTTTGTGAAACAATGCTATTCAATTTGTTGTATCATTTCACAATATTAATTGTGATTCCTGATGGGGGGATACTGAGAATGTGCAATTGGCTCTCAGTCTAATGAAGAACACCCTTAATTTTCTTTCCTTCTGAGTGTGAATTTTTCAGCACTGATGCAGCACTAAGTGGGTTCAATTTAATCAAAGTTTTCCAAAATCTTTCTTGCTGAGGAATGAATCACTGCATTTTCTGGTGAATTATGGAAGGAACATACGTGCATTTTCAAGTTTATAGTGTGCAATGCGATATGTTGTAAGACACAAGTGAGATTTTTTCAGAAGTAGTTTGGTTGCTAGTTCTCTACCATCTGTATTCAACATATATTTTGAATCTCATTTCTTTTTTTTTTTTTAAGATTTATTTGTTTATTCATGAGAGACACACACAGAGAGAAAGGCAGAGACATAAGCAGAGGGAGAAGCAGGCTCCATGCAGGGAGCCCGATGAGGGACTCGATCCCAGGACTCCGGGATCACATCCTGAGCCAGAGGCAGACTCTCAACTGCTGAGCCACCCAGGCGTCCCTTGAACCTCATTTCTTGTTCTCACTTTTGTACTTTGTACTTCAGTGACATAGTGTATGTGGGTCCCTGAAAGCATCCTATACAGTGGCTGCATCAATATTACATAGAGGGGGTTAAGAGTAGGCAGTCTCATTGGAACAAAGGACTAAATAAACTCTTTACCTTGGAGTTTCATTTGTGTAGCAGACCCACTGCGTATATGTGGGAGAGTAGGATCTTTGGTCTGAGCTGCCATAATCTCTTGTTGAGATGTTGCAATAACCTCCTAACTGATCCCCCTACTTACATCTTTGCTTTTATGATCTGTCTCCAATATATCTTTTGAGCTTGGTCTTCTATTGCCACACTGTTGCCCAAGTGGTCTGGGAACACAGAAGTCAGATCATGGGAATTCCTCACGGAAAATCCTCGGATAGCTTCCCATTTTCACTCCAAATAAAAGCCAAAGTCCTTACAATGGCCAGAAAGGTCCTATGCTTCCAGGACCGCTGTTCGGTCTCAGTCCTTTCCTTCCTTCTCTTGCTTACCCTGGCCTCCTTGCTGTTCTCTGAGCATGCCTGAACGTTCATGGCTTTTACATGGGCTTTCTCGTTGTCTGGACACACATGATACCTCTCCCTCTCTGTCATCTACTTCAACGCTTTACTCATTTCACGTGCTCTCTCTACTCCATTTGACATTGCTTATTTTCCCCCTTTCTAGAAACTATTCTCTCAGCTCCTGGATACCACAACCTCTTGGAATTATTCATACCTGTTCATTTTTGGTCTCTTTCATGGGCTGCTCCTCCTTTGTCTTACCCTTTCACTGTCAGGTATTTGCTTTCAATCCTCGGTAATTCTTGTCACCTATTATTTTCTTGAGTAATATTATCCTCTGTGAGGTTTTTATGGTTAAAATTTTATTATTTTAATTTCAATGTAACATATAGTGTTTTATTAGTTTCAAGTGTACAATATAGTGATTCGGCAATTCTGTGCATGACTCAGGGTTCATCCTGATAAGTGTACCCTTAATCTCCTTCACGTATTTCACCCAACTCCCCAGGCACCTCCCCTCAGGTAACCCTCTTTGTTCTCTATAGTTAAGAATCTGTTTGTCCCTGAGGTTTTTAATTACCACTTCTATGCTCATAAGCTCCCTAATCCCTTTCTTGAGCCCAGCTCTCTAGCTCTCTTCAGATTCAGATACACAGGTCCTGCTATCTGCTGAACATCTCCATCTAGAAGTCTCACAGGCATCTCACAATCAGCATGTTTAAAAGAAAGTCATCTTCATTCAGTGTGCTCTTCTGTCCATGTTTTCTATCTCAGTAAGCAGTATCATCTAGGTAGCCAGTTAAAAAGTCATCTTGACACCTCTCCCATTCCCTCCTCACAGCCAAACATCAAATTCTGCTGACGGTATTTCTCAAATAGTTCTTAGATTTGTTCCTCCCTCTTCACAACTCTTACCTATAATGGGTTGAATGGTGGTCCCAAAAATAGATGTCCACATCCAAATCTCTGGAACTTTTGAATGTTACCTTATACAGAAATATTACCATATACATTTGCATATGTAATTAAATAAGGATCTTGAGATTATATCATCCTGGATTATCTGGGTAGACTCCAGATCCAATGACAAGTGTTCTTATAAGAGAAAGGCAGGAGGGGAATTGTGACAAAAGAGGAGAAGACACAAGTACGTGAAGGAAAAGGCAATATGAAGGTGAAGACAGTAGTGGAGATTGGAGGAATGTGGCCATTAGTCAAGGAAGTCAAGAAATGATGATGACCACAAAAAAACAGGAAGAGGCAAAGAAAGATTTTGGACTTATGGATTCCAGAACTTTGTAGTCCAAATCTTTGTAGTCTCTGTCTTGGATTAGTGTGATAGCTTCCTCACCATCTCTTTGCCTCTGATCTTAGCCCTTTTCAGTTGTATTGTTCACTGCGCAGCCAGCGTACTTATAGTCAAGGCTCAGTTTGGCCTTGTCCTTTTCATGTTCATGTTTCAGTCTCATTCTCCTGCCCTGCTCACAGACTCTTATTTTTTAAAAAATATTTTATTTAAATTCAATTTGCCAACATAGAGTTTAACACCCACTGCTCATCTCATCATGTGCACTCTTTAATGCTCATCACCCAGTTACCCCATTCTCCCACCCTCCTCCATTCTGCAACCCTTTGTTTCCCAGAGTTAGTCTCTCATGGTTTGTCTTCCTCTCTAATTTTTCCCCACTCATTTTCCCTCCTTTCCCTTATAGTCCTGTTCACTATTTCTTATGTTCCAGTTATGAGTGAAACCATATGATAATTGTCTTTTTTCAATTGGCTTATTTCTATGATAATTGTCTTTCTCTTATTCACTTATTTCACTCAGCATAATACCCTCCAGTTCCATCCACATAGAAGTAAGTGATAGGTATTCATCCTTTCTGATGCTGAGAAATATTCCATTCATATATAATATTATAATAAATAAATATGATATTATATATATATATGTATAAAATATCTCACATCTTCTTTATCCATTCATCTGTTGAAGGACATCATGGCTCCTTCCACAGTTTGGCTATTGTGGACGTTGCTGCTATAAACATTGGGGTGCAGGTGTCCTGCCATTTCACTACATCTGTATCTTTGGGGTAAATACCCAGTAGTGCAATTGCTGGGTCATAGGATGGCTCTATTTTTGACTTCTTGAGGAACCTCCACACTGTTTTCTGGAGTGGCTGTACCAACTTGCATTCCCACCAACAGTGCAAGAGGTTTCCCCTTTCTCCACATCCTCTCCGACATCTGTTGTTTCCTGTCTTGTTAATTTTCACCATTCTCACCGGTGAGGTGGTATCTCATTGTGGTTTTGATTTGTATTTCCCTGATGGCAAGTGATGCAGAGCATTTTTTTATGTGCTTTTTGGCCATGTGTAGGTCTTTTTTGGAGAAATTTCTGTTCGTGTCTCCTGCCCATTTCATGACATGGTTGTTTGTTTCTTGGATGTTGAATTTGATAAATTCCTTAGTTTGAAAAACTCTTTGTAGATCTTGGACGCTAGCCCTTTATCTGATAGGTCATTTGCAAATATCTTCTCCCATTCTGTAGGTTGTCTTTGAGTTTTGTTGACTGTTTCCTTTGCTGTGCAGAAGCTTTTTATCTTGATGAAGTCCCAATAGTTCATTTTTGCTTTTGTTTCCCTTGCCTTCATAGATGTGTCTTCCAAGAAGTTGCTGTGGCCAAGTTCAGAAAGGTTGTTGCCTATGTTCTCCTGAAGGATTTTGATGGATTCTTGTCTCACATTTAGATCTTTCAACCATTTTGAGTTTATTTTTGTGTATGGTGTAAGAGAATGGTCTGGTTTCGTTCTTCTGCACATGGCTGTCTAATTTTTCCAACACCAAGCATTGAAGAGATTGTCTTTTTTTCCAGGGCATATTCTTTCCTGCTCTGTCAAAGATGAGTTAACCACAGAACTGAGGGTCCATTTCTGGGTTCTCTATTCTGTTCCATTGATCTATGTGTCTGTTTCTGTGCAGTACCACACTGTCTTGATGATCACAGCTTTGTAGTACAGATTGAAGTCAGGCATTGTAATGCCCCCAGTATTGGTTTTTGTTTTCAACATTCTTCTGGCTATTTGGAGTCTTTTCTGGGTCCATACAAATCTTAGGATTATTTGTTCCAACTCTATGAAGAAAGTCCATAGTACTTTGATAGAGAATGCATTGAACATGTAAATTGCCCTGGGTAGAATAGACATTTTCACAATATTTATCCTTCCAATCCTTGAGCATGGAATGTCTTTCCATCTCTTTGTGTCTTCCTTGATTTCTTTTCATAAGTAGTTTTTATTTTTTTAAAAAGATTTATTTATTTATTTATGATAGACATAGAGAGAGAGAGAGGCAGAGACACAGGCAGAGGGAGAAGCAGGCTCCATGCCGGGAACCTGATGTGGGACTCGATCCCAGGACTCCAGGATCGCACCCTGGGCCAAAGGCAGGTGCCAAACTGCTGAGCCACCCAGGGATCCCCCTCATAAGTAGTTTTTAGAGTATAGATCCTTTACCTCTTTGATTAGGTTTATTCCTAGGTATCTTATGGTTTTGGGTGCAATTGTAAATGGGATTGATTCCTTAATTTCTCTTTTTTCAGTCTCATTGTTAGTGTATAGAAATGCCACTGATTTCTGGGCATTGATTTTGCATCCTGCCACACTGCCAAATTGCTGTATGAGTTCTAGCAATGTGGGGGTGGAGTCTTTTCGGTTTTCTATGTACAGTATCATGTCATCTGCAAAGAGAGAGTCTGAGTTCTTCTTTACCAATTTGAATGCCTTTTATTTCTTTCTATTTTCTGATTGCTGAGCCTAGGACTTCTAGTACTATGTTGAACAGCAGTGCTGAGGGTGGGCATTCCTGTCGTGTTCCTGACCTTAGGGAAAAGGCTCTCAGTTTTTCCCTGTTGAGAATGATATTCACTGTGGGAGCTCACAGACTTACTCAGCTTTAATGTTTGTTCAGTCTGCACCATGTGCCCCATTGTTTTTTTTTTTTTATTCCATGGATCCTGTATACCTTCACACTTGGATCAATTTGGCCAACAAGTTTGTCTACTTCTACATTAGACTATTGGAAAAATTCATATAACTGTGTGGATTTTTGCCTCTATAAATTTGTCTCCAATCTCAGATGGGCCTTCAAAACTGTTTGATAATCTGGTCAGCTCCCTTTTCTGATTGTTCTCAGTAACTCTTCCAAAACTTCATCATTGCCCTGAAATCTCTTCTGTTTGTTTTGTTTTGCTTCTGCCCCCCAAAACTAATGGATAAGCTTGCCTTGCCCTTCATAAGAGAAAATTCATGGTTCTCATGGTAAAATCCCTCAGCTTCCTGTCCCATCTGCATCAAGTTTCATAGCATCATCTCAGACATATCTGAGAAAGACATATCCCCTCACTCTTGTGCTAGTGGTTTTTCCATTCTTAGAAAACAAAACAAAACAAAACAAAACAAAACAAAAACCAAACCAAAACAAAACAAACCAAACCAAAACTATATCCACAACTCAATTTATTTCCTTTTTGATTATATTTTCTAGCTCTTTCTATGAGCTACTTCTCTAGTGCTGATAAACACACAGACATCTTTCTTGTTTTAAACTTACCAAGTCCTCAACACTTTAAAAATTATGTGACCTGACTTGATAAAATGAGAACAACTTTACTGGGGTAAACTAAGTTGTCTTTAAAAAAAAAAAAAAAGTAGACCCTCAGTAAAGGCTTTGAAAAGAGCTCTGAGCTTTTGTTTCTGTTCCATTTTATCCAAAGAGGAAGAAAGATAAAGAAATATATTAAGTGTTTGCCCATGTTACCAGATATTTGCTGATAATAACTTTTCTTCTCTTGTGGCTGGAAGGAAGGGTAAATTACTTTGCTTTCAATAACAATTTCCACCCTTGCAGTCCTGATTTAATCAGCACTGGCTCCTATGAGCACCGTCTGCTACTATCTACTAATGAGTTTGTCACCTGCCTTTCTCCCAGCTGGTCAGAAAATGTGTGCTTCATCATGATCATGTATAGAATATAAAATCTTCTCTAACTTTATCTCCAATAATTTGTATATGGAAAATCCTAGAATACTCAGAATTTTAATAAAACCCAGAGATTTTTTAAAGCATTTGCTGTTTTGTTTTTGTTTTTTGTTTTAAACAGAACAAAATAAAACAACCAAACCTACTCTTCTCCTTTTCATGTCTTAAGCTGAATCCCTGTGGTATGTGAGTTGGTTACCACCTACAGTTTTGGGGTATATGTCTTTGCTCAGAGAGAGGAGATCTAGATAGCAGAGATGCATAACCAGTGAAGAAGGAGGTAGCAGTGTTTAATTGTTATCTTCTTTTAGGAGTGACAGCATCACATATATATTTGAATTTTTACTTGAGAAAAGTCAATTGAAATTGTAAATTATAACACAATCCTAATTTTCCTTTCTCTACTCCCTGGTTTTCAGGTTTTTGTGTCATTTTTTTGATTGCCTGTCACTGACAGGAAGTTTGGAGCTATATACTTATTGTTTCTATCAAAATGGATTCAGTTTTATGTTTTTAAATTTTTAAAAAAGATTTTATTTACTTATTCATGAGAGGCACAGGCAGAGGGAGAAGCAGGCTCCATTCAGGGAGCCCGACATGGGACTCAATCCCGGGACTCCAGGATCAATCCCTGGGCCGAAGGCAGGTGCTCAACCACTGAGCCACTCAGGGATCCTCATGATTCAGTTTTAAAAATAGTCTTTTTTCTCCCTGTGGATGAATATGGTCCTCCCAAAATGCTCATGTCCTAATGTAGGGACCCATAAATATGTTACCTTACATGCAAAAAGGCACTTTGCAATGTGATTAAGATTTTGAGATGGGAAAACTCTTTTGGATTATCTGGGTGGTCCCAGTGTAATCATGAGGGTTCTTAAAATAGGGAGGTCAGAGAGTCAGGGTGAGAGAGAGAAGGAGCTCTGGATGATGGAAGCAGAGGTAGGGAGAAGGCCATTGGTCCAAAAAACCATGAATCAAAGAAAGAGGGTAGCCTCTGGAAGCTGGCAAGCAAGTAGCAGATTATCCTTTAAAGCTTCCTGAAGGAACATAGTCCTGCTGATACTCTAATTTTAGCCCAAAGTGACCCTTTTTTAGTCTTCTCCAGAGCTGTAAGATAATACATTTATGTTTTCTAAACCACTAAGTTTGTGGTAATTCGTTAAAGCAGCAATAGGAAACCAAAATACTGGACTTTTAGTCAGAACATGGTATGAATTTCCTTTTTTAACCTAGAACTTAGTGACAAGTTGTTTTAGATCCTATCCAGGGAGCTCTGTCATTTTAAGGTGCTATGACAGGCTCACCAAAGCAGCTGAGGATTCACTCACCCAGAGGCCACCATGAGTGACTCATTGTCTTATGGAATTTCCCTTGGACCCCTCTCTTTCTACCTTCCTTACTTCCTTCTATGTTCTCTGGCCACCATGTTGCCCAAACACTTGTCCTGACCTGCACCCAGGCTTATAAGTTAACTTTCTTGCTATGACTTAGTTAATAAGCCTTAGAATTCTCAGCTTCTCCACTTGGTTTATTCTTTTTTTAAAGATTTTATTTATTTATTTTTTCACACCCCCCCCCCCCACACACACACAGAGGGAGGCAGAGACATAGGCAGAGGGAGAAGCAAGCTCTCTGTGGGAAGCCTGATGTGGGACTTGATCCCAGGACCCTGGGATCATGACCTGGCCAAAGGCAGATGCTCAACCATTGAGCCACCCAGGTGCCCTTCTGCTTGGTTTAAATGTAGGCACATATTGGCCCTTTCTGGCTTAATAGTCCTTGCCAATCTGAAAAGATAACTGGCTTTATGCATAAAGGTCCTCAACTCCAGGTATTTATTGGGATCAACCAATTCAATCATCGGTTTGGGCAGTGTTCAGATACACATGTTCCTGTTTCAATTTACAGTTGTGCGTGAGCATTTGACTGTGCTTGCTCATCTGTTCATTTGTGAAACAATAATTTGTTGAACAGCCATTCTGTGTCAAAAATTGGGATAGAAACTAGGGATATGTAGATATGGTCTGTATCATTAAGGGGTTCATAGCCTAATGTGGAAGGCAAACATAATATGTTAAATTATGAAATAAGGTGGTAATTATTAAATAATTATTAAGTGATGTAGGCAAAGATGGAAATATGCATAGGCTGTCACTGAAGACAGAGGAGAAGCTTTTCTGGGGTAGTAGGAGTGGGGAAGAGTCCTGCAAGGAGGAGAAGCAGAAACTTAAAAAGAAGAAGTAGGAATTTTCCAGAGTGGTAGAGAGGTGTATACAGAGGAGGGTAAGAATGGAGATCACACATAGTTACAGAGATTCAGAATAAGAAGGGACAAATTAAGCAAAAATGTAGGGAATGAAGGGAGTGTGGAGAGTAACAAGCAGTTGAATCTAATTGGAGTACCAAGTGTGAAGCTGAGAGTTGCAGTGGAGAAGGTTGGAGGGTTGGCAGGGGCCAGACCTTGGAGGACCTTGCATGCTCTGGACTGAACTTCAATCCTAGTATCTGACTGGCAGTCTTAAGAGTGCATAAGAATTGTCCATTCAAGTCATCAACACTATCCGAAACCCCGGGGATCAAGAGTGAACAAGAAGACAAAGCTATTGCCCTCTTGGAAAGCAATGTAGTAGATAAGACAGATATTGTGAATAAAACAAGAGGAGGAGCTGGGGCAGCTCTCAAGCCTGGGTGAGGGTTCAAAAAAGCCTTCCTTGAAGATATAATTTCTGAGCTGAGTTTTGATGATGGCACTACCTAGCAGCTGGTTTAAGAAGGGAGATCTCTAGCCCCCAGTCTCAGAGAATCTTGTTCCTTAGATCTGGAGCAGACCCCAGCATAGTATGGGATCTTGATGTAGGTGTATTCATTGAAGGGCTCAACTTTTTTACTTCCACTAAGTCAATCTCAGTGGATTTTTCTAAATCCTGATCCAAGAAGCTCAAACCATGAATAGCTCCATTGTGATGCTCAAGAAAAATACTATTGCAATAACAGTGCTTTTCTACCCACATCTAGATGGCTCCTGCATGATTCAGAGGGAAACTTTGGATGGGATATGGTTGGAAGCAGTCTGGGAAGTTCCCTCTGAAAGATTGAGTAATATGAGAATGGCCATCCATAGATGACTAAAGAATGGGCATTGGAAGTTTCCTTTCCTAATTCCTTCACTGGCTCCCATCAACTTCCTTCCCCTGACACCCACTGCTTTCCAAGAAAATGGGGCTCCACTACTTAATCCTTAGGTGGAAATTTGGGCTGAAGATACTTCCAGTTCCTGAACAGCACTAGATTCTCTGCAGGACTTCCCAGATGCTAAATGATAGGCAAATTATTTAGGTCCTTGAATTCCAGGAGGCAGGGTAGTATAGCTGAAACAGCATGAAACGTGAAGTCAGTCTTATCAGTGAAGATTTACCTACTTTATATAGGGCACTGTGTTAGGTGCTCAGGAAACAAAGACACCCTGTGCCTGATTTCTGGAAGATGACAGTCAAATGGAGGAGACCGATAATTTTAATTAACAACATGGATGCTGTGGAGCAAGAGATGAGACATTTAGCCAAGCATTTATCTCACAAAGAGATAAGCCCTCAGTTGGGACTTGAAGTTTGAGAAGAAATTAAGCAGGAAAAGAAAGTGAGGTTAAGGCACATTTTATTTCCCTCTTTTATAATCTGTGTTTCATTTTTTTGTGTCTTACCACAGAGTCTCTTGATGGGCGGTACACAGCAGGTTTGTGGTCTGATCGAGTCACTGTTTACATATCTTCACTGAGTTCTTGTTTGATTGGAATGAAAAGATCACTTCTGTCTGGATTAGATGACCTAAATCAGCAGTTTACTTAGGGTTCCTGACAGATCACATTCAAAGCAAAATACATTGATTTACAAGGGCTTTGTCCTTTGAGGCGATACCCAAGCACCCATGAGCTTTGTTTGATGTCTCATCAGGGCACAGGCGGTTGTTGGGGAGGCAGCATGGGCAGCGTGGAGAACCACACGTGTGGCCATGGACCAGTCTGACTGTTAGAGAATGAATGGTCAGCTGGCCTTGCTCGGTGCCTAGAGACTCACAAGCTCTGTCCTTTCCCCTCTTCCCCCCACCACACCCCCTGCCCCCAGAGCATCTTTTTTGCTCTTGATGGTTCTTAACATACTTAACAACCCCTCTGAGAATCAGATGAAAACCAAGACTCTTTATTTAAGAAAATGCATGAAATCAGACAAAAGTGATGACCGCAGAGATTTTCCCCACCACCTCCCCTCCTCACAAATAGAATCCTCAGTCTAAGTGAAGCCATTTTTTTTCCTCCCCTTTATCAAAGATTTCTTTTTGTGGAATAGAAACTAAGTTGTTCTATGGCATAAAGTTCCTAGAGAGAAAGGGAGGGAGGGATGAATAGAGAAAGAAATGCTTTAGGCATTTGGAGGGGTTGGTGGTAGATGAGTAGTTTACCCCCCCCTTTTTTAAGATTTTATTTATTTATTCTTGAGAGAGAGAGAGAGAGAGAGAGAGAGAGAGGCAGAGACACAGGCAGAGGGAGGAGCAGGCTCCACGCAGGGAGCTCGACGTGGGACCCGAACCTGGAACTCCAGGATCACACCCTGGGCCGAAGGCAGGTGCTAAACTGCTGAGCCACCTGGGCTGCCCTCCCCCCAGGTTTTTGAGGAGAGAGGTTCTGGAATAACTGCAGAAAAGGAGTAAAATGGGCAGGAGAACAAAAGGTATTTTAGTAAGTGCTTTTACACGTTGTGAATTTGAGGGCCTTTGAGTAATAAGGGTAAAATATGGAGTTTATCAATTATTTTTATTTGCTTTTACTATTGCACTGTGCTTCTCGGACCTGAAGGGCTCTGCGAGGAAATCACATTATGGGTTCATATGCATCCTCACATGAGCCTGTAAATATAACACTGAGGAACTTCAACTTCAACCCACCCACATCAGAATTTATGATCACCGTCCCAAAGTCTGCTTCTCTCACAGACTTTGTCGCATCGGAGACCTCACCACCACCATTCGACCAGCTATGGAAGTGACCTCACTCTGGTTTCCAGTCTGTGATTAAAATCCTTTTGATGTTGCTGCCTAAACATCCCTCAAGTGTTCCCACATATCTCTTTATCCCTGCTACTCCTGCCAGGTCCAAGCTACTGACCTCTGTCCTGCATGTCACTGCCATAGTCCCCTACCAGTCTCCCAGTATTAGCTCTTGTTTGTGCCCTGTCTATTCTCCAGTGCTGCATCCAGAATTATATTTCAGAAAAGAAATCTAACCATTATTCCATGTAAAACCTTTCAAAGGCTCCCCATTGCTCTTAGGATAACAACTGGAAACATCCACATGGCCTTGAGGCCCTACATGTCTGCTTCATCGTGAGCCTCTTCCATTTATCTCCTTCTGGGTCACATCTGTTTTCATTTGGTTCCTGCAGTGGCTCATGCTCCCTCTTTCCTCAGCATCTTTCTCCTCATTGCTCACATTCCCCTGCTTACCCCATCTCATACCACTTCATTTAGATCATTTCAGCTTCTTCTTCAGACTTTTGCTCATCAAGTCCACTCCCTAAATTTACTTTCAATGCACTGAATGCAGGTTGTAGTGATATTTGGGTGATTAGAGAAAGCACCTATACTGTTTAGGCTAAGGATAGAATATTATAAATGTTCTTAAATAACAAATAACCTCAAATATCAGTGGCTTATAACAGAAGCGTGGTTCTCCTTCATGATACGTTTTCAGTACAGACTACCAGAGGGAGCTCTGCTTTCCACTGTCGCTTAAGAACTCACCCTGCTGGAGGTGCCAGTGATGTACGTTCCAAGAGCCCTCTGTCAGGGAGAAGGGAACGTGGGGGCATGTGTCATGACTCCTAAAATTTTAGCCTAGAAATGTTACCTGTCCCTTCTATTTATATTTCATTGGCCAAAGCAGGTCATATGGGCATACCTAATTTCAAAGGAGCTAGAGAATATAACCCTAGCATGTACTCGAAAAGAGGAAAGCAGAGAATATTTTGTGGACAGCACTGTGGCTTCCATAGCAACCCTCCAGGTATACAGAAAGAAGCTTCTATGAGTCAAGGTTGTCATTTTTCTTTTTTTCCCCCACCAAATTCCGGACAGCCCATCTAGACCCTAAGTTCTGTAAGGGCAGGGTTTGTGTTTTGCTCCTTCTTATATTCCGAGTGCAGAATATCTGACATGTAGTAGGCAGTTCTAAACATCTATTGGCTGAGTGAACAAATGAATATATAAGAGCATTTAGTGATGCTGGTTTTATTGTTTTAGAAATGTGCAGACTGAGATAATTTTTCCAAGAACATACCCAAGTCTCAATAATTAGTGTATTCTCTTCATTTAGAATGATCAAGTGATCAAATATGTGGTCCTCTTCTACTCCTTTTTTTAAAAAAAAATTTATTTATTTATTCATGAGAGACAGAGAGAAGCAGAGACACAGGCAGAGGGAGAAGCAGGCTCCATGCAGGGAACCCGACGTGGGACTCGATCCGGGACCCGGGATCACGCCCTGAGCCGAAGGCAGATGCTCGACCACTGAGCTACCCGGGTGCCCTGCTCTTCTACTCTTTTCATCGTATCTTTTGAATCAGGCACTTTGTAAAGAGAGGCTATTATCCAGAATTCCTGCCACCTTTATTTTCTGCCTTATTTATGGATTCTTCACTTTATACATTCCAAAGATATTTTAAGCTATTCATTATTATTTACTATTTGATTAACGATATTTTCAAACATAGCTTTGCCTTTTTCTGATTGATAAGATTTGAACTGATTTCCTTTTCCAGAAGGGTGGCTTCCGTTTAAATTGGGAATGTACTCCAGATTCTAAAACAAGAAGTTAAAATGAACAATTTTTTTTTCCTGGTTCCAGAAATCCGAGTTAAAAGAAGGAAATATGAGAAACACAAATTTTCTGAAATCCTATTGATTGTTATTAAATGGGCTTCAAGTTGAAACCATCAAAAACAGGGTGAGTGGCCAGAGACTGGGAGATGGTGGAGATCTAAACCCTTTGCCAGCAAGTTCTTCCCTAGCGCAGAGCCTGAATGGGCCAGCAAGCTGGAGCCTCCTAACCTTCAGTTCCTTCATAAAACGCTTTTGTGTTCTTTGGTAAATATGTTCAAGGAAGGGACTCTAGCTCTTGAGTCATGTGTAAACCTGCTGCCTCGTGGCACCCGTGGGTTCCTTGGTTTGTCTCTGTCTTAGATGACTGAAAGACAGAAGTCCTGATGGCTACTGACTAGATTGGGAGTTACTGACCCCTCCTCCCCAAATTTGGTCTCCTTCCATTACTTAATTCCAGTGGTGTATTGATAGCTTTGCTGCTAGGTGGTGACTGCACCTTAGTAAATCCTACAGCTCAGCAGAAAACAGTCTCATTAAGACAAAGAGGATAGATATCTTGTTCTAGTTGTCTTGCCCCCAAAGACCACAATTAAGAAATTATAAAATAGGTTCTTTGGAAATAGACTGATCTTCTAAATGGAACCACTGCTGGGCAATTCAGTGCAATCAGAAAATCCAGCAGCCCTGTCGTGCTAGATGTCCTGTTTGTTCTCAGGATGAAAAGTTTGGTTGTTAAAAAAAAAAAAAAAAAAGTTTGGTTGTTAGTTTTCAACTCGAGAGTATCTTTCGAATTTCGCTCCTGATGGCACTAGCTGACTAACATCACTATTACACGGGCTATTAGGGTTACACGGTACGTGCATCCTGGTGGCAGGAGATAGCATTCTTTTAGTTCCTGGCATTTATCCAGTGTCTGGGGTATTGGGTTAGACCAATAATAAGCTCATATCTCCTTGTTTTATGGTAAGCTGCCTTCTTATTTACCTTTCCTACGTGATTGGGAGATCTTTGAGGGTAAGAATGAAATTTTCTGTGTTTTTTCAACTGGCATTTATTTATTTATTTATTTTTGACAGAATACATTTTATTTTTAAGTTTATTTACATTTGATTAATTAACGTATTGTGTGTTATTAGTTTCAGAAGTAGAGTTCAGTGATTCATCATTTACGTATAACTCCCAGTGTTCATTACAGCAAATGTCCTCCTTTTAAAACTTTTTTTATTTAAAAAATGTTTTTTTAAAAAGATTTGATTTATTTATTCATGAGAGAGAGAGAGAGAGGGGCAGAGACACAGGCAGAGGGAGAAGCAGGCCCCATGCAGGGAGCCCGATGTGGGACTCGATCCGGGACCCTGTGATCACGCCCTGAGCCGAAGGCAGATGCTCAACTGCTGAGCCACCCAGGCGTCCCAAGTACCCTCCTTAATGCCCACCACCCAGTTTCCTCATTCCCCCTTCCATCTGCCCTCTAGCAACCCTTAGTTTGTCTCCTATAGTTAAAAGTCTCTTATGGTTTGTCTCCCTCTTTGATTTCACCTTGTTTTCTCTTCCCTCCCTTCCCTACTGATCCTCTGTTTTGTTTCTTAAATTCCACATATTAGTGAAATCATATGATAATTGTCTTTCTCTGACTGACTCATTTCACTTAGCATAATACCCTCTAGTTCTATCTACATCATTGCAAATGGTAAGATTTTTTTTGATGGTTGAATAGTATTTCTATATATATATACACCACGTCTTCTTTATCCATTCATCTGTCAATGGCACCTGCACCTGAGTGTACAGCAGCAGTGTCCACAATAGTCAAATTATGGAAAGAGCCCAGATGTCCATCGACAGTTCAGTGGATTTTAAATTGCAACTTGAAATGCTTCATGTAGCTGGGACTGTTGCTGGGTAACAATGATGCAATGGGTTTGGAGATTGATTTAGAGGGAGATACTGGGTTTAGCTGCGAGAGGCCTTTTCCCTGGCCTATGTGCCTCACACCTCATCACACACTGCATAATTAGGCCTTGGGCTTCTCTCAGATGTGTTGGGGGTATCTTGGCCTGCAGTATCATTTTCGTGATCTTTGTGACTTTCTCCCTCTTGACTATTCCTAATCTCCTGTGGGTACTGAATATATGCTTGATGAATGAACAACCGAGGGTGTGTGTGTGGATGCCTCAAATACCTCTTGTGCTGGCGTTTCAAATTTCCGGTCACTATTGACTCTCCTTTGCCTTAGATATTTAGGCAATATCTAAGAAGACCTAAATGACAGTCTTTTACCTGAGAGAGACATCACTGTTGCTCCTATCAGCAGAGGCCAAAATGATAAAACCTGGAACAGAAACAAATGGATGAGAGAAGAGAGGATGGGGCAGTAGAAAGGCAGTAGAAGGGCTCTCAGTGGATGGATGCCAGACTGGAATGGACTGCAAATGGGGTCTCTGGGTGAGCAGGGACCAGAGTGAGGAACCTGTGCACTGGAGAAGAACTGGATATTATTGAAAGAGGGAGCACTGAAAATGAAGGGAGGGGGTTGCCAAAGACCCATCCCTGGGAGCCCCAATTTACTCTGCCCACGGCAAAGAGATCATGAGCACAGTGAAAATGAAATCATCAAATGCAGAGTCACTTGGTGGCCTATGAGAATCCCAATTGCCTGACTTACTCATCATAAGAATGCTTGTAAAGCAGGGTCAAGGTCATTTTGGAAATAATGAATCAAACAAAAAAATGAAACTGAAAATACCCCCACTAGCTAATTGTTAGCTTACCGGGCACTCATAAACTAAAAGTTTGCTTTACTGAATGTGGAGCAGAATTAAAAAAATAAAAATAAGAGCTCGTGTACAGCACTTTCTAGTTTATAAAGCACCTTCATGTACTGAATGTTTTCAATGTTCCAAGAAAGCAGGGAGGTGGGCTGTTATCCCACTTTTGAAGATAGGGACGCTGAGCCTTGGGGAAGGTGCTTGACTCGCGCATGTTTATGTGGCTGGTAGTGGCAGACGTGAAGACCAGAGCCCAGGCCCTCCGGACCTGAGATCTGCTCGTTCTTCTGTGCCAACCTGCCTACAACCACATGTCCCGGGAGAGCAGCTCAGGCTTCATTGTCCAGGGCCTTCTCTTGCCTGGCTGTCCCAACCTCAACATTGCTAGGATTACTTCCTGAATTCAATTTTGACCTTGGAAAAACCTGTTGTTCTAAGTAAAGGTTGTGAAGGTTTGAGCTGATAGCAAGGCAGCAAATTATGGCTTTTAGTTCTCAAATCTGATGTTTATTAAGATTTACCGGCTTGTGGCTGAGGTTATGATAGTTACACAGTGTTTTAGCTTGGGGACAGAAGCAGATGTGCTGAGAGGCATTTATCCAGCTTGCAGAAATCTGAAGCCCTGTTGTTGTCTTGACCGTGTTGTGCTTCTTCGGTCCCTGTATTCTCAGAAAGAGAAGTGACTTAGGGATGTTTATGACACCCTTAGGCTGAAACTTGGCTGTGTCCAGTCTAGGGTACTCCACCAGTCATGGGGGTGGCCCTCACCGTTGCCTCAGGAGGGGGTCAGCTTTGCTGGCTTCAGGTAATTACCATTATTCAGTACTAATTACGGATGCCACTTATTGAGTGCTCTCTCTGTGCCAGGCACAGTGCTACAACCAACATTCATGATCTCTAACGCTGAAATCCATCATATAAAGTAGGGATTGTGGTCTGCATTTTATTGGCAATGGAATTGGAGACGTTGACTTACACAGATCCTAAAACTAAGTCTGTTTGAACTTGGTGGGTTTCACTCTTGTGTCTGAAATGTTAGCATGGGTGATTCTATCACAAATTAAGAATATACAGAAATTTATTAATGCTTGTATGCTACGCTCGAGAAGTTGAAAACCCGTCCTAGTGAATGTGCCTAAGTGTGGGGCCTCTGAGGGTGTTATTACTCCTTCTGCTCCAGGGCTGGTAGGTGGTGTGCGTGGCTGTACCTGGGGTCTTTTCTTTGGCAGGGGCAAGCTGAACAGTCCTGTGCACCTCTGACCTTGCATGGGTCTGTTTTGATTGGCTGAACTTTTCCTTTCCTACATCCCTTCTGGGTCAGTGAATGGAAAGGGTTCATGCTTCTGCAAAAAGGTAGTTTTCTTTTCTTTTTTTTTTTTTTAATTTATTTTTTTTTATTGGTGTTCAATTTACTAACATACAGAATAACACCCAGTGCCCGTCACCCATTCACTCCCACCCCCCGCCCTCCTTCCCTTCTACCACCCCCAGTTCGTTTCCCAGAGTTAGCAGTCTTTACGTTCTGTCTCCCTTTCTGATATTTCCCACACATTTCTTCTCCCTTCCCTTATTTTCCCTTTCACTATTATTTATATTTTTTCTTTGTAGAGGAGAGGGGGAAAGAGAGAGAGAGAGAGAGAGAGAGAGAGAGAGAGAGAGAGAGATGGGGGAGAGGGAGAACCTTAAGCAGGTTCCACGCCCAGCACGGAGCCTGATGTGGGGCTCGATCCCACAACCCTGAGATCATGGCCTGAGCCAAAATGGAGTGAGACGCTTCCCTGACTGAGCCACCCAGGCCTCAACAAGGTATTTTAAACCCCAAGGATTTATTGACCTTAGAGGATGCCTGGCAGAGAGGCGTATTGACTCTTCCAATGAGCGTCTTCAAGTTGTTTGTAGTAAGTCCTTGCCTGGTCTCCTCTCTGAGTAATTTCTCTTGGGAAG
This sequence comes from Canis aureus, assembly GCF_053574225.1. Classification (NCBI taxonomy): domain Eukaryota; kingdom Metazoa; phylum Chordata; class Mammalia; order Carnivora; family Canidae; genus Canis; species Canis aureus. The sequence continues at coordinate 8,940,390 of NC_135618.1, forward strand.
TGACTTGAGTCTGGCTCAATAAACACACGATGCACACAGCTGGGCTCAGGAAACATTGTGGCTGAGTGGGCTTGGGCCTCAGCTGTGACCTTGGCAAGTTCACCAATTTATTAGTGCCTCCATTTCGTTAATCTGAATTCAAATACGTCACACAAGTTGCAGCTGTGTGGGTGATGGACTGCAACTCCTTTAGCACTCTGGAATGATCCTTGACAAAGAGCTATGTAAAGTATCTTGATTTCTGAGCACTACAGTCTGAGCATCGTCGTTGGCCGTAAACACTTTTTCGGTGGAGAGAATAAGGGAGCTTCGGTTTCTCCCGGTGCAGGTGACAATGAGGCCCACTTCTCTCTCTCACCTCTCTTGAAAAAACTATTAAAAATGACACCAAACCCAAATAGTTGTGTGGAGCAGATGCATTGCATGACTTTTGGGGGGTAATGGAGAGGATGTGTGGGGTTGCTACATCTCACTAGAGAGAAGTAAACAGCTAAAAACGAGGGATCAGCTATCATTCTGTTGACATTCTCTGGCTGCCTCCACCCACTGCGTCTCTTGTCTCTCTAAATCTCTCTCTTCCGCCCAGGGTGAGGATGATGGGGGTAACCTTTAATAACCAAACAAGCTCATTAAGCTATCTTCCCAAAGGAGATCAAGTCTAGTGTGTGGAAGAAGTTTTTTTTGTTTTTGTTTTTTCCCTTTTTCTTTTGGTTGTTGTTGGTTTTTTAGAGCAATTGGCTTACTCTATGGATATATTCACCTTGGTGTCCCTAAGGCAGCAGACAGAGTGTTTGTTCTTTTTTTAAATTTTTAAATTTTTTTGTGATTGTTCTTATCACAAATTAGATTTGTCTCCTTTCCTTAAAACTTCATAGTTGAGAGGAAGATTCAAAGCTCTGATGGGGCCTTTGGGATCCAAAGTGCTGCTGTTCCAGGTTCCCTCTCTGACTCCTGACTGGCCATGACCCTTCCCTCATTGTGCTCCAGCCCCAGTGGCTTCCTGGGCCCAACTCCCTGGCACCCCAGGGCATCTGTAGTTCCCTTGGGCAGTTAGCCTGCAGCTTCCCCTCACTTCTTTTGGGACTCCGATTAAAGCTCTTAGAATTAGGGAGGCCTTCTGGAAGCTGCTTTGTGAAATTGCACCCTCCACTGTTCCTTTACCCCCAAATATGATTATTTAATCATTTGTATATGTTTATTTTTTCCTGTTTATGTTTCCCAGCACTAGAATGAGAGCCCTAAGAGTATTGTTAAAGCTTTTTTTCTGGCCCACTGCTCTTTCTACATCTCCTATAACAGTGCCTTGGATGTAGTAGTCCTTGATACATAATGAAGAATGAATGAATGAATGAATGAATGAGTGAATAAATGTGTTTAGCCGACAGATATTTCTTGAGCACCTACATGTGTCAGAGCCTGTGTTATCTATCTCTGCAGACTATATTGTGAGAACTAGCTGTGCAGAGATCCTTCCTCAAATGCAGCCTTCCCCAAATGTAAAACATCGTTACTTACCTTCCCCATCTCCTCTTTCATTTCTCCACTCACTTCTAGGTACCCAGGAGGCCCATTGTTCTAAATCGGGAAATGGTAGACTTTTGCTTTAAGGGGCCAGATGGTAAATATTTTAGGTCTTGTGGGCCATCCTGCTTCTGTCTCGACCACTCAGAGTGGCTGTTGCAGCACGAAAGCAGCCATAAGCAGGGGGTAAAGAATGACTGCGACTGTGTTCCAACAAAACTTTGGCCCAGAGTTTGCTAACCCCTGTCGGTAAGAATGAAAGCTCTTTCACAAATCAACCCAAAATTCGTTAGTGCGCAGAGTGGTACCTTCCCTACAGTAATTGATATTTTAGGAGATCCTGAGGGAGAAGGCTTCATTTCACAGGGACCACTGGCCAGCAGTGGAATTTAAGGAATCAGCAAAATGTCAGAGGGAAGATCACTTTGGTGGGGGGTGGGGGGGGAGATCTTTCCCAGTCAGCCTCAAACTATATTTCTTATGCTTGAGAAAGGCCTACCCTGTTCCTCAGTAGTCAAGGTAAGGAAATTTAAAATGGAAAACAAATGGGGCAGTAACCAGATCATTCTAACTTTGACTAAGTTCAAAGTGATGTGAAAAATAAGCATTCTTTCATGATCAGATTTTGACATATTCACTAGGGATGATCTGTGCCATCCGACGGTTATAGGGTTTCCTCTGCCAGGATTATCGTATACGTTGTAGGAAGTGTATCTCTAAATAACAGGCTTGATTACCACCCTGGTGCCAGGCATCTCTGTCTCAGGCTCAAGTTCCAAATTGTCTGTTTTATGGTTTATTTTTCATGGCTTTATTTGCCAGCAAAAACTGTCTTCGGTGAGCATGCTTGACAACACGGCTGAATTTCTGGGTCCGCAGACTGGCTCAAACCTTTGTAGCCATAGGAGAAATTGGATTAATTTAAATGTTAGGTTATGGGCCAGTCACTATGTTCCATATGTTCCCTGTCTTGTGCCAACTCTGTTAATTTGAAACATACTGCTCTCTGGCAGGGCTTGAGCAAATTTTTGGCTACTCAATAGATATGTGTAGATGTGTAGTGGGTTTTTTTTTTTTTTTTTTTTGGTTACAAAGAAAAGCTAAGGGGAAAAAGAGCTGATGAGTCAAAGTATTTCACAAAACTGAATTTCCACGTATAGATTACAGAGCAAATGTGCTTCATTAGTAAGATGCTCTTGTATCCTGGTAACCAAAATTAAAAACATATTTAGGAAATGTTCCATTGCTTTTTCAGGATTACAAGTTAAGTAAGTTAAGTATGGACTACGTGTTACCATTTTTTTTTTTTAGGGTTTATTCTTCTTGAGTGATAATCAGCTTTGAAGACAATGTTTCCGATAAAACATTGAACCGTAATGTAATGCCACTGTAGAGATTTGGGTTCTTTGGTTTCATACAGCGTGGGTTTTCTTATTACAAGGCTGAGTGCAAACACATCAGAAGCACATATTTGGTAAGAAGTGGAGGGACTAGAAAGGCTGTGCCAGAAAGGAAAATTTATTGTGGAACATTGTCCTATCTAGTCAGAGGGAAAAATGGGGGAAGGGGAAGTAGGTATTTTCTGGAAGAAGATTATTTTCTTAGCTTAAGTATTATTAGTAACAAGTTATTCCTAAGAATTATAATTTGGAGTTATCCAAATTATAATTATAATTATATTGGAGTTATCCAAGTTATCATTTGGTCTGAGTGTTTTCTTTGGCTTGTTGCATTAACTCCTTACCGGAAAAAAAACTCTATTTTGAATAAATATATTACCTGGGAAATAAATTTCTATGTCTACCTAATGGTAAGATTACAACTATGTACATTTCCGACAGGTTTATCAGAGCACCCACTCTCTACCTCTCAAATTGTTTTACTTCTTCCTCTGCTTCCCTTTTTCCTTCTTCACCTTCTCCTCTCCTTTCTCCTCTATTTCCTCCCCTTCCTCCTCCTCCTTTTTTTGTTTGAATCTATTAATAAAAATAGTAACATTAGACAGATATTTTGTTTTAAAATGAGATTTTATATAACTAGACAATTTACATAGTGTGGGATACTAGATGCAAAGCCAGATAGTTCCGTTAACATGAACACACATCCTTCCTATTTCTAGAGCAAGATGTATTACGTAAAACCCTGATTGTTTTTTTTCCCTTTTACATCCAAGTTAGTCTATTATGTTAGTATCAGCAGATGGGTTTAATTTGAGCAATTTTTCACTTTGGACCACCTCATGATGTTCCCGAGAGCCATAAATGAGAGTGATCTCATAGAAGGGATTGCATAAATGATACTCATTAGGGTTGTTTAAGAACATGAGAAGATAGAGTGATAATAAAATTAGAAATAAACAATAATTAAACATTATCAAAAAACCCTATCCAAACTCTTTTTCAGATCTCTAGATGTTTTAAGAGATAAATCAGATATTGTGACTTATTTGTTATTTGAAATTTAAATTTAGGGAATTTTTGTTGTTGTTATCAAGTCTAACCTTTCAAATCATCCATATTTTTTAAAATAAAGATTTTATTTATTTATTTATTTATGAAAGAGAACACCCGCACATGAGTAGGGGGAGGGGCATAGGGAGAGGGGGAGAGAGAATCTCAAGGCGTCTCCATCTTGAGCTTGGAGCTTGATGTGGGGCTCAATCTCACAACACTGAGATCATGACCTGAGCCAAAATCAAGAGTCAGATGCTTAACTGACTGAGCCATCCATGCCCCCCTCCCAAATTATGCATATATTAAATAGTATATTACTTTTCATATTGATTTAGAGATTTAACAGCATTTTAATTTTTATTATATAATTTGCTTATTTTGTCAACCTTGTGAGATGGGGTATGTTGTCCCTGGTTTACTGGAACAGCAGCCCTCCAAAGTTAATCCAATCTTCGGCTAGTGAGGGTGAAATTAAACCTGAAAAGCAGAGGGAGAATGGACAGTCAGGTGTCACTAGTAGGTTGGGCACATGACTTGTGAATTTGTACATTGTATTTCAGAACAAATAGAGATGGTGGCTTCTGAACTCTAGAGCTAATCCAATGAAAACATTAGAAATGGCTAAAATACTACCTTCCTCTCATGGACGGTTACCTAACACAACATACCACTGAGAGTAACAATTGAAAACAACTGATATATCATCTTCCTTGCTTTAGTAAAACAAATGAAATTAGTTTCAGTTATACTTTCTACATTGAAGACTATTTGTGGAATCATGGTGTAGACAATAAGTTTGCAGCTCTGCATGTTGATGTTACTCCTGTGTACTGGCATCTGATTCTTACCTTTCCCTCTAGCCATGTGGGAGGGACATTTCCCTGACCCTGTTAAGTTAGATATGATCATGTGATCTACTGTTGCCAATGAAACATTAAGAGAGGAACGTCTGGGTGGAAGTGTTCAAGAGCTGGGTGTGCTTCTCTATGGTCTCTTTCCTTTGCTTTGGCAGTTGCCGAGGCGCATGTTGACATGGAGATGCCACTACACTGAAGCAGTCAAGAATGCACAGCCAACATATGGAGGACAGCTGCCGTGTAGAGCATCTTGAACTAGCGATGGACTCTGAACAAGAAATAAACTTTCATTGTTAAATCACTGAAATTTTGGTTACTGTGGTAACCTAGTCTCTCCTGATCAATTAAAAATGAAACCGAGCCAATGTAGCTCTTTTGATTCCCCAAAGGTTCCCACTGGGCCATGGCATGCTGTTATCCCTTTCAAGCATGTTATTTTCCTCCCACAGCACCCAGAGTTCAATATTCTAGAGTAATATGTGATTGTATCATAGAGGTATTGAACAATTTGTAGAATCTAGATCATTAAGGACAAATTGTTCAAAATCTCTTTTAAATTATTTTTTTCAGTGAGGTCAGGCCAGTTAGTTTTTTTGAGGAGTCAAAAAATATCTAACCAACCTGTGAACCATATTTTGCCATTAAGTAAAAACATCTCTAAGATAAAGTGTATAAGTCAATGAACATTTCAAAGCTTATTGGCTATATATAATATATAAAATATGTTTATGTGTATATACACACACACATATATATATATATTTATTTAAAGTTATGGTGAGTGTTTTATAACTTCTCTTATAATATGCAGAGTACTATAGAGACAAATTATCTTTCCAGGGGTCTAATGCCTTTCAGAGGAGAAACAATAATTATAAACTCCATGCTGGCAGTGACTATACATATATATTTTTCTGGCTCTGTGTCCATTCATCCTTTTTTTATGTCTGAGTAATATTCCATTTCATACGTGTGTGTGTGTGTGTGTGTGTGTGTGTATCTATCTTCTTTATCCATTAAATAGATTTTTGACAGGAAGAACTTCCCTCTAGAGTAGGTGTTACTGAGAAATGAATCCTCCATTTATAATTTTACTCAACTGGTGATTAGAAGTATATAGCTTACTTTCATAAATTTTTATTCATTTTATAAAAGTGTCTGACTCTGGGAACACATTGCTAGGGTCCTTGAAGTTTAAGCTTTCTTAGTTTAAATAATTTCCTTGGGCATCAGTAAAGGAGACTGGAAGGGAGAGGTTTAAAAAAAGGAGGTCATAGCAGGAGAAATGTGGGTGAATAACCCTAGATGGAGAGAGTTTCAAGAAACAAATAGCCATCAGTAGCAATTGCACAGAAAGCCTAAGTGAGATAAGGACTGGAAAGGATCCCGGTACATACAAGGTCATTTCTGACCTCATTGTACATGGGCAAGTATTCCATTTCTCTTCTGCTCCTCTAGAATGGCTCCAAAACCCTACAGGAATTTGGAAGATGATGCTGTCAGCTGGCAAACATGACTAGATGTCTTAAGATGAAAGAGGTTCCTGAATTCTGAGAATATGAAAGAAATATGAATATGAAGAAAGTTTGGGAAACTATCCTATTACACCGAAGACCATTATGTTGCTTGAGTAGAGAGCCTTGATAGCACTTACCTACATAACAGCCCCACTGGCTAACGTGCGGTGATCATATTTTTGTGGATTTTGTTCCATGACGAATTTCCTTGAACACGTTGATATATTTTTCCTCCAATGTATGTTTTCATCTATAGGAGTCTCATTGGGTTTTTAAAAAAAATCTCCCATTTTTATCCTCCTCATGTTTGTATTTTTCCTCTGCTTCTTGAACATAAGGATTATTGTTATTATTTTAATGTCCTTTTCTGCTAATTCCAACATCTCTATCATTTCTGGATCTGTTTCTGTCATTTAATTTTTCTTCTGATCATGGGCAGCATATGATTGGTATTTTTTTTATTTTATTTATTTATTTTTTATTTATGATAGTCACAGAGAGAGAGAGAGGCAGAGACACAGGCAGAGGGAGAAGCAGGCTCCATGCACCGGGAGCCCGACGTGGGATTCGATCCCAGGTCTCCAGGATCGCGCTCTGGGCCAAAGGCAGGCGCTAAACTGCTGCGCCACCCGGGGTTCCCTAATTGGTATTTTTTGATTGGGTACCAGACTTCTGGAATTTTACATTACCGAGTGTTAGTAGATTTGGTCATATTCCTTTCAGTGGTGTTTCAGACTGTGCTGGTATGCAGTTAGTTTACTTAACTCTGACCTTTTGAGGCTTGCTTTTAAGTTCTGTTAGGGCAGACCCAAGTAGTATTTAGTCTAGGGCTAATTTAGTTTCACTACTAAGGTGATAACCCTTTTGAAGACTACTCAATACCTTGAATGTTAGGAGATCTTTCAACCTCCAAATTGGATTGGACAGCCTCCATCCAGAATGGAGAGAACACAAAATATTCCCAGCTGTGTGTGTGAGTTCAGGAAATTGGTTCTGTCCATTGGTTCTTTTTCTGGCCTGGGGCAGTTTTTTCTGGTGCATGCTGTGGTAGTCATATTAGCGCGGTCAAAATTGGGGAGGGGGATCCCTCTGCACTCCTTCTGTGCAGCTCTCTCTTCTTTGGTGTCTTTTCTATGTCTTCTAGCTTTCTTGGCCTCCCTGTGCTCTCATCTCTATGTCATCAACTGAGTGATGCCACTGATCTCTGTTTGGGTCACCCATGCTCCAGGCTGCACCTTGGAAATTCTTCTAGGCAGTAAATAGGACTCATCTTATCTGTTTCTGTTTTCCCGGGGATCAAATCTCATGTTCCCTTTTGTCCAATGTCTGCAAACTATTTTTTTCCATATATTTTGTTTGGTCTTCTAATTGTTTATGGTGGAAGGGTAAAGCAGTTCCTGTTACTTCATCTTGGCTGGAAGTCAAAGTTCCCAGCATGATGATTTCCAATTGATGGCTAAGAGTAATGATTTCTCCACAAATATTCTTAGAATTTGTTTCTTAAACACAAAAACAAGGCCTGCCCTGAAAATAACTTTTTTTTTTTTTTGACCTCTTTCCAGGTCTAAAGCCCCCACCATGGAACATTTTTTCTCCTCATGTTGAATGAATTAGTTTTCTTTTTTAAAGAATGAATTTTCAGGAATATCTGCAGAAATGCAGATTGAAAGAGTAAGTTCTGACAGTCCTTGGCTTCTTGAAGGAAATATCCTAAACAATACTTGGTTTTCACCACAGAGTAGTTTTCCTGCAAGATTTCTATTGATCGTAAAATGTGTTGATGAACAAATGCAGACCCCTTATATACCTCTTAGTTTATTCATATAACAGCCTCCTGTGTTATTATTATCTATTAAAAAAAAAACAACCCAACCAGTCAGATGTGGAATTGTGTTCATTTTACGTGTTTACTGACTATGAAAGAACTGAAATGAACTGTAAATTACAAACCAGCAGCTTTCTAATTACTGTAGTTCCGTTGTAACTGTTATTTGTACAAGTAATTCCAGCTCTTATTGACTTTGGAGTAAGGAGTGATATGGTGAGAAGTTCTGAAACAGGACCCCGTCCAAGGCGCAAACATTGCAGATGTATGTTCTGAAACGGAATGAAACATCACTAAAAATGGAAGCTTAAGGAATATTCCTATGAAACGTCTCTTTTTCTATTGAGCCATTTTAGAAACAAATTTCATGGAATCCAGTCTTTCTGTCCTGGTTATTTTTTTATGGAAATTTCAGAGTGAAAAAGTCACTATAGTTTTGAATAAATTTTAAGTTAGAAAGAAAACATTTCACTAAGGAATTAGGACAAAGGAATGCTATATTGGCCAGATCCAGAAAATCGTTCTTCTTTTTTTTTGTCAAATGCGTATTAAGGGTCCACTATGTGTGAGGCACAGTGCCGACACTGGGGAATTAAAACCAACCAACCAACCAACCAACCAACCAACCAACCAACTTTATTTTCTCAAAGAGAGGTGACCACTTTGAGTTTTATTGCCTTTTGAGTTGCTTATTTAATACGAAACAGTGGATTTTTTTCTCCCTTGATTCATAGAAAAATGTGGGAAGATGTTAATTCTTCATAATATGACATAAATTGATCTTCAAGGTTTTGTTTTCATCCATCAATACATTAGTTTGGGCTTTTTTTTTTTTTTTTTTTTTGGCCTCTCAAAAAAAGATTCTTTTCCATTAGCCATACTTGTTAAAAATTTAGGGCTACTTTTAGTGTTCAAGTAAAATTGCATTATGTAATAATACTTTTTATATTTTAAAGGTACTAGGCATCCTTGCCAGTTATTTGGCATGGTTCTGCTGGGCTGTGTTAAGTTCAGTTTCTATACTGGCCTTAACTTCTTTGTATCTTGATCTCATCTCTGACTGCCCAGTTTTGACCTATACTCTTTTTTTTTTTTTTTCTGGCTTTCCGTCTGCTTGGCTGTTCCAGTTTGAGTCCTAGTTCAATTAAACTCTTTTGGCTCTTGAAACTCTGCATCACTTCCCAGTAGATGATTTGCTCACTCCTGGCACAGAATTTTCTTTGGTTGGCTGTCCTGGTAGTGGTGACTCATTCCTCTACTCCACCTACCACTGGTCTTTGGCACAAGCCTGAGAAAATGTGGCTGTGTACCTGGAGAAGTCTGCAGTCAGGACCAGGTAAATGTCTTTAGCTACTTTCTTCCAAAAGGAGTTTGTTATTTACAAACTCATGCTTTCACTATGTATCACTCATGCTTTCATTTTGTATTACTACTTCTGAAAACATTTGGGCCACATATACATTGAATTTATCCAAAAATCTCACCACTTGGCTCTGAGAAGAGTGAAGAATGGAATCTCAACTCACTATCAACTATGAGTTCATAGGTTAATTTGGTCAGTGTAGTTCTATCACTACTAGTGTAGTTTCAAGCCACCAGATACCATTTAAAGATCTGCCTTACTTTGAGGACATTCTTTTAATGTCACATCTACTTTGGCATTTGATGAATTAGTGAAAACAGTTCATTTTCTTAGAACTCTAACCAATAAAATAAATCTGGATGATTGGATCATCAAAAGCCTCATTAGAATAAATTAACAATGACTCATAATTATTGACAATTGAGTAAAATAAATCAGTCTACATGTATTGAAAACCCACTCTATGACCAGTAGTGTTAAGTCCATGAGTAAGACATGGACTTTGCCCTTTTGAAGGTCCTGATCAAGATGTGTAGGTAGACCCTCTACAGACAATTTCAAGATGATGTAGAAAGTGCACAGTACTAGCCATGTCCAGTACACTAGAGGGACATTCAATCCAGTCTGGAGTTAGAGTGACTGAAACAGATAAGGAAGAAAGGTTCCTAGAAGAAGTGATGATTGGATTGAGTCCTGGAGAGGAGTAGAGTTATCCAGGTAAAGAAGCGAGGGCAGGGATTTATAGGAAGAGGCACAAATGACTTGCCCTGAGTAAGAAAGTCTTGATCCTTCACCTTCTAGAGTGAAATGATTTTGTTGTGATCTTATGTTATATCTTAAAATGTATTTGAATTTTGTGTAACACTCTATAGTATGTCCATGTTAGTATCAAGCATGTTTTAAATTCTTTATAATTTTAGTATGATCATTATTCCAGGAAAATGCTCCATATTTATTCTGTGATTTTTTTTATACCCCTGGCAAATCATCAGTTACTCTTGTGAAAACTAGAATCTCGGAGTGAGAAGCTTTGGGAAACACTTAAGAATATTGAATATAGATTTAGACTGACCTAGTTTGAATCCTGAGTCCATCTCTTCCTAAATGGTCATGTTACTTAATCTGTCTTAAACTTGAAATTAATTTTTTCGATTAAAAATGGGGATTCTAGGAGATGGAAAATAAAGTATGTATATAGAGAACTCGTTACACTATATCACTGGGTTCATGAATGGAGATTATATGGACCTCTTGAAGTTGGGGAATATGTCTGTCTTTTTCCTCCTTTGTATGCTCAGCACAATGCCTGGGCACCTAGGAGATATGCAGTAAACAGTCACTAAATTGACAAGACAAGAATTCATTATTTAGTAATGTCAAAACTGTTAATTTTAATGTCAATTTAGAAGTTTAGGACAGTGCCTGGAATGTACTAGGGCTCAATAAATATTTCTTAATTGTCTGATTTGATGAGTGACTTCACTTGGTGCTTGTCCTCAGAAAATGAGGACCGAATAGAATGTGGGCTGTATAAATCCAAGACTAATCCTATATCACTTACTATGGTTCTTATGCACTGCTGTACTCTGAGAGATGGCTATCAATGTTGACATGGAGAATCACAAAATAAATATACAGATTAATGAGTGAAGATCCTTTCAACCATTTCTCAAGAAATTAAACTTTGTCAGCCTCCTCAGGAGCCTCTCTGGGCTACACCATAATCACAGTTCCCTTTCTTCTTCTAAAGGCACTACTGAAATTTTCAGTAATCATTTCCTTACAGTTCTTGATGGTTCTATCATCCAAGGTGTATCCCTAGATATAGGAGTACAATACTACAGTATTGTCAAATCAAAGAAAAATTGATGTTTTTTGGAGTCCCTTTTAACCTACTTCTTCTATCCCTATTTTTCTCTTATAAGTTTTCTTTTGAAGAACTTGATCTGTTTTGCTTGACCTCTAGAGTTTCCCACTATCTGGAGTTGACTTATTGACTACTCATGGTTCAATTCATCTTGTTCCTATGTCCCCTGTATTTCCTGCAGATTGGCAGCTGGGTCCAGAGAAATGATCAGACTGGGGTTCCAAACCTTTGATAAGACTATGGATGCTTGTTTTCCTTTTTTTTCTTTTCTTCCTTTTTCTATTGGGGTATAATTGACATGCAACATTATATTAGTTTCAAGTGCACAGCATGATTTAATATTTGCATATGCTGCCAAATGCTCACCACAATAAGCCCAGTTAACATCTGTCACCACACACAATTACAGAATTTTTTTGTGATGAGAACTTTTAAAATTTCCCCTTTTAGTTACTTTCATATATGCAACACAGTAGTATTAACTATAGTGGCCATGCTTCCACTTACATCCCCATGGCTTTATTATTTTATAATTGGAAGTTTATATATTTGATCTTCTTCTCCTATTTCTCTCATCCACAACCTTTGCCTTAGGCATCCACCAATCCGTTTTCTGTATCTATGAACTGGGTTTTTTGTTTTGTTTTTATTTTTTAATTTAATTAAAAATTTTTTTTTTTTTAGATTCCACATATAAGTGAGATCCTATGGGATTTGTGTTTCTCAATCTGACTTCTTACACTTAGCGTAACACCCTTGAAGTCAATCCATATTGTTGCAAATGTCAAGATTTCATTCTTTTTAAATGGCTGAATAACATTTGATTTTACATATAAACCATAATTTCTTTATCCATCCAACCATTGATAGACATTTAGGTTTCCCTATCTTGGCTATTGGAAATAGTGCTGCAGTGAACATGAGGGTGTAGCTTCTTTTCAAGGTAGTGTGTTTTTCTCCCCCTTTGGATAACTACCCAGATGTGGAATTGCTGGATCATATGGTGATTCTATTTTAATTTTTTGAGAACTTCCATAATGTTTTCTATAGTGACTGTACCAATTTACATTTCCACTAATAATGCTTGAGGGTTTCCTTTTCTCCACATCCTTGCCAACACTTAGTTCTTATCCTTTCTGATAATAGCTACTTCTGATAAGTGTGAGGTGATATAACATTGTGGGTTTGATTTGCATTTCCCTGATCATCAGTGATACTGAATAACTTTTCATATACATGCTGGCCACCTGTATGTCTTTTTTTGAAAAATGTCTATTCAGATATTCTGCCCTATTAAAAAGTTTCTAAATATTTTTATTTATTTATTTGAGAGAAAGAGAGAGGGAAAGGACACAAGTGGAGGGTAGAGGGAAAGGGAGAAGCAGACTCCCAACTGAGCAAGGAATCTGATGTGGGGCTTGATCCCAGGACCTGGGATTATGACCTGAGCCGAAGGCAGATTCTTAACTGACTGAGCCACCCAGGTGGCCCCTTCCGCTTTTTTTAATCGGATTTTTTGTTTCGCTGTTTCTTTCATTGGGAGATATATCCCAATTTCATCAATTTGATTTTCATCAAATTTTGATTTTCTTTGATGTTAGTAGCTGTTGATGCTTAAAACCTTAATTTATTAATTCAATGGAGATATTCTAATTTTATATCTTTTGTCTTATAAGTGAAATACTTTTATAAAGTAATATTTTGTTTTTTAAACTATTTGTTTACCCATTGTTTCAATTTGTGTAAGAAAAAGGAGAATCCAGCCACTATCAAGCCATCAAGGCTGGATCCCCTTTACCCTTTTAAACAATTGTTTATGCTAATAAATTTGTTCTTTATCATCTGAATTTCTAAAATTATTACAATGGACTCATGTATTTAAGCATATTTGATGAGTTTCAACCCATTGCAATTATTTGCTTTTTCTTTTTATTGAAGTTTTAAAATTATGGTTTATTCCATATAGTGGCATAATATGAAATCCATAAAATTGTGTGTTTTAAAAAAAATTTTTGTGGACACACAATGTTACATTAATTTCAGATGTACAACTTAGTGATTTGACAAGTTTATACATTATGCCATGTTTACCACAAGTATAGCTGCCATCTGTCCCATTACATTGCTGTTACAGTATTATTGACTGTTTTCTTCATGGTCTGTTTTTTATTCCTGTGACGTACTCATTCCGTAACTATAGGCCTATATCCTCTTCTTCCCTTTACACATTTTTCCTGACCCCTGAATCCCTACCCCTCTGTCATCAGTTTGATCTCTGTGTTTATAGTTCTGATTCTGCTTTCTGTATATTCATTTTTTTAAAAGATTCCATCTGTGAGTGAAATCAGAGTAGTTTTCTTTCTCAGTCTGACTTATTTCACTTAGCATAATACTCTCTAGGTTCACCTATACTGTTTCAAATAGCATGATCTCATCTTTTTTACTGCTGTGTAATATTCCAATATATATACATATATAAAAATAATATATATAATATATATATGTTTTTCCTTATCCATTTGTCTATGGATGGACACTTAGGTTGCTTCCATGTCTTAGCTATTGTAAATAATAGCTTCAACAAATGTAGGGGTGCATATATTTTTTTAAGTTAGTGTTTTAGTTTTTTTCTGAGTTGATATCCAATAGTAGAATTATTGGATTTTATGGTATTTATATTTTTAATTGCTTAAAATTTTTTCTGATTTAAAATTTATTTTTAAAAAAGATTTATTTATTTTAGTGACAGAAAATGCACATCTGTGTGCCCAAGTTGGGGGAGGGGCAGAGGGAGAGAGGGATAGAGAGCGAGAATCCTCAACCACACTCCCTGCTGAGTGTGGAGCCCAACATGAGGCTCAATTCCAGGACTCTGAGATCATGACCTGAGCCAAAATTGTTAGACACTTAATATCCTGAGCTACCCAGGTGCCCCTAAATTCCAAATTTAAATTAACTAAATTTATTTTAATTCCAGTATAGTTAACAATGTTATATTAGTTTTAGGTGTACAATATAGTGATTCAACAATTCTGTACAGTACTCAGTGTTCATCATGGTAAGTGTACTCTTAATTCCCTTCATTTATTTCACCCCTCCCCCCCTTTGGTAACAGTTTGTTCTCTATTTTTTTTTTTTTTAAAGATTTTATTTATTCATTCATGAGACACAGAGAGAGAAAGAGAGATAGAGAGGCAGAGACACAGGCAGAGGGAGAAGCAGGCTTCATGCAGGGAGCCTGACATGGGACTTGATCCCAGGTCTCCAAGATCATGCCCTGGGCCAAAGGCAGGGCTAATCTGCTGAGTCACCCAGGCTGCCCTTGTTCTCTATTATTGAGTCTGTTGTTTTGCTTGATTTTTTTTCTTTGTTCATTTGTTTTGTTTCTTAAATTCCACATATAAGTCTGATCTTATGGTATTTATCTTTCTCTGACTGACTTATTTTGCTTAGCATTACACTCTCTAGATCATCTATGTTGTTGCAAATGACAAAATTTCATTCTTTTTATCCCCATTATATATTCTTGCCTCCTTTGTCATAGATTAATTTGCCATATAAATATGGGTTTATTTCTGGGGTCTCTGTCATGTTCTATTGATCTGTGTCTATTTTTGTGCCACTACCATACTGTTTTGATTACTACAGCTTTGTAGTATATCTTGAAATCTGGGCTTGAGATACCTGCAGCTCTGTTATTCTTTCTCAGGATTGCTTTGGCTATTTGGGGTCTTTTGTGGTTTCATATAAATTTTAGTATTACTTATTCTAAGTTTTTCAAAAAATGTTGTTCATATTTGTTAGAAATTGCACTGAATCTGTAGATTGCTTTTGTTTTGGAAGAACATTAATTCTTCCAATCCATGAGCATGGGATATCTCTCCATTTGTTTGTGTCATCTTCAATTTCTTTCATCAATATTTTATAGTTTTCAGAGTATAGGTCTTTCACCTCTTTGGTTAAATTTATTCCTAGGTATTTTATTCTTTTTGGTGCAATTATAAATGCTGTTTTTAAAATTTTCTTTCTGTGACTTCATTTTTAGTGTATAGAGATGCTACTGATTTCTGGGTATTAGTTTTGTATCTTGCCACTTTACTAAATTCATTTATTACTTCTGGTAGTTTTTTGGTAGAATCCTTAGGATTTTCTCTTTTTTTAAAGATTTATTTATTTTTTAGAGGGGGAATGGGGCACCAGAAGAGATCCTTAAGCAGACTCCTCACTGAGTGGGGAGCTAGATGTGACGCTTGATCTCATGACCCATGAGATCATGACCTAAGCTGAAAGCAAGAGTCAGACACGTAACTGACTGAGCCACCCAGGTGCCCCTAGGATTTTCTATGTATAGAATCATGTTGTCTTCAAATAGTGACAGTTCAATTCTCTCTTTACCAATGTGGATGCTTCTTATTTCTTTTTCTTATCTGATTGCTGTGGTTAGCACTTCTAATACTATGTTGAATTAAAGTGGTGAGAGTAGATAGCTTTGTCTTGTTCCTAACCTTAGAAAGCTCTTAGTTTTTCACTATTGAGGATGGTTTAGCTGTGGATTTTTAATCTATGGCCTTTATTATGTTGAGGCATGTTCCTTCTAAATCCATTTTGCTGACAGTATTTATCATGAATAAATGTTAAATCTTGTCAAATGCTTTTTCTGCATTTGAGATGATCATGTGATGTTTTATTTTTCATTTTGTTGTGGCATATGACATTGATTGATTTACAAATATGTATATTTTTAGAGGAGAAGAGAGAGAGAAGAGAGGAGAGAGTGAGAGAAGGGGGGGAGGGGCAGAGGGAGAGGGAGAGAGAGAATCTTAAGGAGGCTCCATGCCAAGCACTGGGCCTGATCTCACAACCCTGAGATCAGGACCTGAGCTGAAATTGAGTCAGACACCTAACCACCCAGGAGCCCCAATTGATTTGGAAATTGTAAACCATCCCTGCATCGCAGGAATAAATCTCATGTGATTATGGTGAATGGCCTTTTAAGTGTGTTGTTGTATATGGTATATGTATAATATTTTTTTGAGGATTTTTTGCCTCTGTGTTCATCAGGGACATTGACCTATAGTTTTCTATTTTTGTGGTGTGTTTGTCGGGTTTTGGTATAGAATAATGCTGGCCTTGAAGAATCTATTTTGAAGCTTTCCTTCCTCTTCTATTTTTTGAAATAGTTTGAGGAGATTAGGAATTATTTCTTCTTTAAATGTGTGGTAGTATTCACTTGTGAATCCATCTGGTCCTAGACCTTTATTTTTTGGAAGTTTTTAGATTACTGATTCAATTTCATTATTTGTAATCAGTCTATTCAGGTTTTCCATTTTTTTTTTTCTGGTTTAGTTTTGGAATATAGTATGTTTCTAGGAATTTATCTATTTCTTCTAGGTTGTCCCGTTTATTGGTATATAAATTTTGTAGTTCTCTCTTATAATTCTTTGTATCTCTGATATCATTTGTTAGTGTTCTCTTGTTTCTGATTTTATTTATTTGGAATCTCTTTTTTTCTTGACAAGTCTGATTAAGGATTTGTCAATTTTGCATATCTTTTCAAAGAACCAGACATTGGTTTCATTGATTTTTTTCTATTGTTTTGGAGTCTGCATGTCATTCATTGCAGCTCTGATCTTTATTGTTTCATTTTTTTCTACTCACTTTGGGCTTCATTCTTCCTTTCCTACTTCCTTTAGGAATAAAGTTAAATTGGATTTAATTAATACAGTTAATTTGGATTTGTGTCTTTTCTTGTTTCTTTAGGTAGGCCTGTAATGGTATATACTTCCTTCTTTGTACTACTTTGTACTACTTGCTGTGTCCCAGAGATTTTTGAACCATTGTGTTTTTATTTCCATTTGTCTCTATGCATTTTGTTATTTCTTCTTTGATTGCTTCAATTGACTCTGTTTTTTTAGCATCATGTTATTCAGTATCCATTTGTGTTTTTCTCTTGTGATATAGTTCCAGTTTCATACTGTTGTGGTTAGAAAAGATGCATGGTATAATTTCAGTCTTAAATTTATTGAGGCTCATTTTATGGCCTAATATGTGATCTATTCTGGAGAATGTCCCATGCACACTTCAAAAGAATATGTATCCTTTTGTTTTTGGATAGAATATTCTGTATGTATCTGTTAAGTCCATCTTATCCAATGTGTCATTCAAAGCATTGTTTTTTTTAATTGATTTTCTTTCTGGATGATCTATTCATTGATGTAAGTGGAGTGTTAAAAGTACCCTCCTACTGCTGTGTTACCATCTATTTCTATATGTCCGTTAATGTTTGTTTTATGCATTTAGGTACGGCCTTCCCTTCACAGCCCTTTTCTCTGTCCCGATCCCCGGTGTGGGTGAAATTGGAATGCATAGATATTTATAATTGTTATGTCCACTTTTTGGATTAATCCCTTTATAATTATCTCTTATCTTTATATCTCTTTGTTTCTTGTTACAGTCTTTGTTTTAAAGTTATTTTGTTTGATAGAAGTATTGCTATCTTGGCTTTTTTTTTTTTTTTTTGATTGCTTCTATTTGCATGATAATTATGTTTCCATCCCTTTACTTTCAGTTTGTATGTATCATTAGGTCTGAAGTGAATCTTTGCAGGTCTTATATAGATTTTTTTTTTTTCCATTCTACTACTGTGTGTCTTTAGATTGGAGCATTTAGGCCATTTACATTTAAAGTAATTATTGATAGGTACGTACCTAATGCCATTATTTTTCCTATTGCCATTTTTAAAGTTTGTTTTTGTAGTTCTTCTTCTTTTGTCTTTGCTTGCTCCCTATCTTTGTGATTGATGAATAGCTATAGTGCTTTGTTTGTCTTTCTCTTTATTTTTAATGTATCTATCATAGGTTTTGGGTATGTGGTTACCATAAAGTTCGTATATAATATCCTAAGTAAATAGCAGTCCATATTGATTTGATGATCATTTAAGTTCAAACACAGTTTTAAAAAAACAAAAACAGAAAGACAAAAAAACTTTTTTCTTTTCCTTTTTCTTCTTCTCTTTCCTTTTTCCTTCCTTCTCTACATTTTATGTATATATTGTCATATCTTTTATTCATATTTATATATTCGTTTTTAAAAAAATTTTTAATAAATTTATTTTTTATTGGTGTTCAATTTGCCAACATACAGGATAACACCCAGTGCTCATCCCATCAAGTGCCCCCCTCAGTGCCCATCACCCATTCACCCCCACCCCCCGCCCTCCTCCCCTTCCACCACCCCTAGTTCGTTTCCCAGAGTTAGGAGTCTTTACGTTCTGTCTCCCTTTCTGATATTTCCCACACATTTCTTCTCCCTTCCCTTATATTCCCTTTCACTATTATTTATATTCTCCAAATGAATGAGAACATATAATGTTTGTCCTTCACCGACTGACTTACTTCACTCAGCATAATACCCTCCAGTTCCATCCACGTTGAAGCAAATGGTGGGTATTTGTCATTTCTAATAGCTGAGTAATATTCCATTGTATACATAAACCACATCTTCTTTATCCATTCATCTTTCGATGGACATATATATTCATTTTATTCATATTTTATTCATATTTTTCTTATGTCTAATTATGGTTGTTTCTTTTCCACTTAAAGAAGTCCCTTTAACATTTCTTGTAAACCTGATTTAGTGGTGATAAACTCCTTTACTTTTGTTTGTCTGGAAAACTCTTTATCTCTCTTTTAAATCTGAGGGACAATCTTGTTCGGTAGAGTATTCTTGGTTGTAGATTTTTTCCTTTCAGAAGTTTGAATATATCATGTCATTCTCTTCTGGCTTGCAGAGTTTTTGTTAAAAAATTAGTTGACAGTGTTATAGGTTTTTTTCCTTTGTAGATAACTTTTTGTTTCTTTCTTGCTCTTTTAGGATTCTCTATCTTGGGGTACTCTGGTGGCTCAGTGGTTGAGCATCTGCCTCTGGCTCAGGTCCTGATCCTGGGATCCTGGTATCAAGTCCTGCAATGGGTTTCCTGCAGGGGGCCTGCTTCTCCCTCTTCCTATGTCTCTTCCTCTCTCTCTGTGTCTCTTATGAATAAATAAATAAAATCTAAAAAAAAAAAAAGGATTCTCTATCTTTACACTTTGACATTTTAATTACTATGTGCATGGTATAGACCTCCTTGGGTTCATCTTGTTTGGAACTCTCTACACTCCTTGGACTTGGATATCTATTTCTCTCCTTAGGTTAGAAAGGTTTCTAGTTATTATTTCTTCAAATAAATTTTCTATACTTTTATCTCTCTCTTCTTCTGGGATCC
Organism: Canis aureus; assembly: GCF_053574225.1. Lineage (NCBI taxonomy): Eukaryota > Metazoa > Chordata > Mammalia > Carnivora > Canidae > Canis > Canis aureus. The sequence continues at coordinate 8,960,059 of NC_135618.1, forward strand.
CTATAATGTGCAATTCATTTGCTTGATATCCAAGAGATTTCTTAGACTTTTAAAAAATTCTTTTCTCTTTCTCTTTCTCTTGCTGATCAGCTTGTGCTCTTTTCACTCCCTGTCTTCCAGATTGCTTCTGGAAAATGCTCCTGCATTTTCCAATCTACTGTTGATTACCTCTAGTGTGTTTTTTATTTCAGTTATTGTATTCTTCAGATATGATTGGTTCTCTTTAGTATTTCCTATCTTTATTGAAGGTCTCACTGAGTTCTTCTATTCTTTTCTCCAGCCCAGTGAGTATCTTTACAATCATTACCTTGAATTCTTTATCAGGCATATTGCTTTTCTGTTTCATTTAATCTTTTACTGAGGTTTTTTCTTGTTTTTTCTTTTATAGCATATTTCTTCATCCCCATTTTGCTTCACTTTCTGTGTTTGTTTCTTTGGATTAGGCAAAATGGCTACTTCTCCTAAGTTGAAGGAGTGGTCTTGTGTATAGTGACTTCTATGCAGACTGCATATGCTTGGTGACTTTTGCTGGTTGACTGAAGCTGTGGCTGCATCTGTTAATTACTCTTTTGAACCAGGACTTTTTATGGAAAGAATAAAGAAAAAAGTAAGATTAAAAAGAAAGAAGAAAATAATAAATAGAAGAAGAAAAGTAAAAAAGAAAAAAACGAGAACAAAACTAAAAAAGAAAAAATAAAAACAAGACAAATTTTTAAAAATGTATTTAAAATAAAATAAAACCATAAAAAAATTCACCCTAAAACTATGGCTTGTTTTCTGTGTCCCAGCACCACAGGATGGTGAGTGTGGGTTTGTGGACCTTGGGCTCAGTGAGGTTGCAAGCTCATGGTGAGCCGGACACTTCTCTGGTCTGGGTTTTTAAGGTAGATGGGTTCCTGGGTCTTTTTAGATGGCAGCCTTTCTTTTTCTGTGTCCTAGCATAACTAGTGCTGGTGGGCCAGTGGGCCATGAGCATCCTGAAGTTGCAAGCACTTTGTGACAACTAGACCCACCCATTATGATGTCTGGGCCCTTCTAAAGTGAGGTGGGAACACAAACCTTATTTTTTCTCCAGTCCCATTGATATAGAGAGCCCTTCCATAGTTCTTTCACTTCTTGACAGAGTTCTAGTGCTGTCTTTTTATCTGCTAGTTGTTCTTTTAAGCCATAGGTTTTCTTCTGTACCCAAGAACAGAAGGGTCTATTCTAGGTCACTCAGTACTGTCTCTGCCATTCACAGCACTGGGGGTGGGGTTTCCCTTGGTTACTGTGTCTCTGTCTCTCTTGTTGTTCTCTTCCCATTCTTTGTCTTTGGTTGTCCAAGAACTGTTCAATCAGCCCTCAGTTCTTTTTCAGGAGAAATCGGTCTACTAATAGGTGTAATTTGGTGTGTTCTGTGGAGGAAGTGAGTTCAGAATCTTCTTACATCACTATCTTGAGCTGTAACTGTGTATTTTCTTTATTGAAGTTTCAGTTGCACCATCATTGACCAGTGGTACCTTCTCAAATTGGCTCTTGGGTCCTGTTGATAGTTCCTTTGCTCTCTGTTATGTGAAGATATTCCAGGTTCTTCTTGTATATTATCTGTCCCAGATTTGTAATCAACCATTTCTTCAAGAAATTCTGGCTTCTTTTGATGGGAATTATTTCATTGATAGGAATTTTACTACTGTGTTGATCAGTTTCTAAGTTTCTTCAGTGGACAGTTAGGACATACATACAAAGTATGTGTATGTGTATATTTGTGTATGTATACACAGATATATGTTTTTTATTAAAATAAAATACCTCATGGAGTTGTTTCAGGTTGTGCTTGTTTTCTGTACACAAGCATTTTTAATGAGGCAGGATAGAGAAGCTGGTTAATAATATGCCAGCTGACTCTGCAACCACTGGATTAAATAATGAATCCCAAGAGCTTTCAAATATTTCATATAGTGATGCACAATTACCTCTACTATGCGCAGAATGCTGTTAACAGGATATCATTTCTATACACTTGAAAATTCCAAATGTTCAAGTGGAAAATGTAGAAGGACTGCAAGGATGTTTATTATAGGTTATGCTTTAGTTTTATGATTCAAATTACCTATCTTCTTATAACAGTATTGTACAGCTATAAGTTATTACATAGTTATTCAGTACAGTGCCGAATAAAGAGCAATTCTGTAAGTTCTCTAGCTATTTGTTAATCATTTTATCATTTCTAGCACCTACTATAGTGGGCTTGGTGGGCACATGGTAGCTGCTTAACTAACATTTGGGAAATGAGTAGTGATTGGTGCTGGTAATATACCAGTGAGTAAGTTGTGCTTTCTTGGCTCCATCCTCAAAACATTATTTGCAGGCATTAACATTAGTTTTACATACTTTATTAGATCTGTCTGACCTGAGATAGCAAGTCAATTAAGAGCTTTAAAAGCATCTATGTGGACCTTAATCTGAGAAACAATATTAAGAGGCTCTTAATATTATCATCAGTATCTGTAAATTTCCTAAATACAGTCTGTCTCTGTTTTGTACCTTATATTTTTTCATTACATCATAAAGGTTAATTTGGTGAAACAGATGATGGAAATGTGTTTTAAGTCTAACACTGATTAAAAATTAAAAGACAATGTTGATGAATAAAAGATGTAAATTGCAATGAAATTAGACCTGGAATTGGAGATGATGTTAATATCTTACATTTTTCATTAAATGGCTTTTAATTAACTCCTAAGAGGGTAGTCACTCTGCAAAACCATGTAAAATTAAACTATGAGTTACCAGGAATTTTTCTCAGAAATTATTTTACTCTGCTACTTTTTCAGATAGAATTTTTTTTTAGCTAAGACTAAATTATTGAATTTATACATGAGTTAAATTAACCATTTCCCATATCCTCCTTGGCTATGAGGATATTCTTTTGTTTTTACCTGGTGACCTCAAACATTATGGTACTTTTAGTATTGGAAGCCATAAAATGACATGACACTTTCATATTTGTTAAAGCAGAAAAATGAGAGAAAAAGGGAAGAATAGTAGCTTCACTGTGTGCAGAGATTAATGGGAAGAATAACTTGAATTTTTCTATCTATCTTTCTGTTTAAATACTGCTCCAAGTAAACTGGCATTGACAGTGGACCCAAGATCTGTTGTTTTGCTGTTTAACGAGGAGTACAGGTATTCTTCTGCAGAGCTTTGGAACTCAGAATTTAATGATTTGCTACCAGAGTCTTGTGTTCCCTTGGGAGGCTTTTAAGTATCTTAAATTACCTTTGAATATGATAAATTGAATTATTTGCCAACATTAAAAATTGTGAGCTTTTTTTAAACTTCAAGTATGAGTTTCTGGTACCTTTTGAAACATCAGGATATTTGACAATGATGGACCCACATCTTCACATTACAACCATTGACTGGAGGTGAGTCCTGGAGTTGTTCCAGGCTCTGCCTCTTATGGTCTCCCTGATGTTGAGACTGAGTGTCAGTCACCACTTATTAAGAGAGAAGGGAAACCTTTCTTGTATCCTTGTCTCTAGCATCAGTGGCAAAGTAAAAGATGAAGAAGACTGAATATGTTAAGAAAAATGGGAGAGAACAAGAGGGAATATTTTGTGTGTATACACATAAGAGAAAGATATTCCGTGCATTTAATATCAAGTTCTGTTTTAAAAGAATACAATTTTAAAGGTCATTAGTAAGTAAACCATATTAGGACTGTGATTAATATAAGATAAAGATAGTTGATACAGAAGAAAAACCTAATGATCTAATAAAGGAACTGACATCTCAGTAGGGCTTTTTTTGGAATGTGAATAAAACAGGAGCACATGCTTTAAAATGCAATGTGTTTTAATTGAAACAACTGACCAGGTTTAAAATTTTTTGCAGATGGTAAAGATTTTATGAGATTTTATTTATAAGATTATCTACTGAGCATAGCAGAAACTCTGTCCTAAACAAAGGCAAGCATTTTATAGATAGAAGCCTTTCTAGAAATATTGCTTCTCAGTGTGGGACCACTTGTAGAGTTTTTAAATTGTAGCTGATGAGAACACAGATAAAAATAATACTACCAAGTTGTCTATATTGATCTTAGTATTGAGGGAGATGTATAGTGACTGAAACACTTTGGGATACGGTGCTTATGATGAGAACAACATCAGGAAATGGTTTATTTTTCAATGTTGGGAATAATCTTCAAAGGTTTAATGTAGAATGATCAAAATTAGGTAAGTGAATAGGACTCTTTGAGTAGTCATGATTTATATTTATTATAATATTATAAAATTTAAATCTAAGGTGGCAACATTTTGCAAGGATGTGAGACTTAAGTCTATTCCTTATAGCATCATCAGGAATCGCTTTGTGGTAGAGAGTGAAAGAGAATATATGCCATTGACTGCATGTACTCATGGCATGGACCATGGACAGTTCAGTTACAGTGTCTCAGATCCCTAATTGATGGTCTGTTGGAGGTAAAATACATAGCATTGTGCTATAAAAATTTGTGTGTAGTGTGTTTTTTTTGGCTTAGTATTTTAATTTTTTCTTTTTTCCTTTAAATTTTTTTAAATTTAATTCAATTTAGTTAACATACCGTATTATTAGTTTCAGGGGTTGAATTCATACCAGTGCTTATTACATCAAGGGCCCTCCTTAATGCCCATCACCCAATTACCCCATTCCCCTACCCACGTCCCCTCCAGCAACCGTCAGTTTGTTTCCTAGAGTTAAGAGTCTCTTGTGGTTTGCCTCCTTCTCTGTTTTCATCTTTAATTTTCCTTCCCTTCCCCGATGTTCATGTTTTGTTTCTTAAATTCCACATATGGAATTTATCTTTCTCTGACTGAATTATTTCACTTAGGATAGTACCTTCTAGTTCTATCCACATTATTGTAAATGGCAAGATTTCATTCTTTTTGATGGCTGAGTAATATTCTCTCTCTCTCTCTCTCTCTCTCTCTCTCTCACATACACACACACACACACACACACACACACACACAATCTTCTTTATCCATTCATCAGGCAGTGGACATCTGGGATCTTTCCATAATTTGGCTATTGTGGACATTGCTGCTATAAACACTGGGGTGCATGTGCCCCTTAAAATCACTATATGTGTAGTTTTGAAAGAAATTGTCCTTTATGTTATCTGAGGAGATATCCTGCCTTGACTCATTAAGCAGGGGAGGAATAGACTGATTTGACAAGAGTAGATATCAAAGCACCATTTTACTACCCTATAGATGTAGGGATTTCCATATACTCTGTTAGAAGACAAGGCTTAGACCTAGAGTTGAGGCTTATTACTTTCTGGCCCCAAGTATAGCCCTTGGGTACCTTGATAGGGCCTGGTAGCCTCTTGTCCACTCATCAGCATGGGAGACGTGAAGCATGTTTTACATCTCAGTGGCCAGAAAAGCAAAGAGCCATTGAGAGGTAAGAGCCAAACTTGTTTTGCCCTTTAAAATCAGTTGGTTTTACTATATATTTAATATATAGGAAAAATACAAAGAACAACAGCAAAGCAAATACCCATGTACTTACCATTCAGCTTAACACATGGAACTTCTGTCCTCCCATCTCACTCTATCATTTCTCTCAACACCCAGACAAATCAGTACCTTGATTTTGAATTTTCATTCTCTTGCTTTTGTCTGTAGTTCTAGCAGATACTCATGTATCCCTAAACAATATGTTGTTTACATTTCACATTTTTTTACTTTATATAAAGGTAGTCCTGCTGTATGTACCTTTTGGTGACTTACTTTTTACTCAACAATCTGTTCTTAAAATTCATTCATGTTGATGCATGTAGTTTATTTATTATTATTATTGCATAATATGCCTTTCTATAAATACAAACACTGCATTCATTTCCACCTTGCTGTACATTCCCTTTTTTTTTTTTTGGTACTAAAATAAGTGAGACTATTATTTCAGTGGAGTGCCCATAGTATTCAAGGCAATGTTCTAAATTCTGGGTGTACCTGAGTGAGCAAAAGAGACAGTAATCCCAATTATTATTGAACTTATATTTTAGTTGGATGAAACGGACAAAAACATAGTAAATTATATGATTTTTTAGAATATGGTAACTGTGATAGAGACAAAACAGAGACAATGATAGGAGTGGTTGTATTGGGGATGGAATCGGGATTTTAAATGGGTGACTAGAGATTTCAATAAGAATGTGAATAGTTGAAAACAGACTTGGAAATGACAGAAAGAACTATGCAATGATCTGGGGAAAGAATGTTCTAGGCAGAGGGAATAGTGCAAAGACTTTTAGGGGGTTGCTTTCCTTATATTTTTGTAAATAGCTCCTGGTGCACATGTGCAAGAGGTTTTTGAATGTATGTTACTAGGCATGGAACTTCTGGATCATGGGCTATGCAGTTATGCACATTCTTAATTTGACTGATGTATCGGTCTGTGTGGTTTAACTCTTGGAATATACACTCTTGTCCCTCTAGGTTCCTTTTCCTCTCTTTTCATCTTCTCCTTCTTACATTAGTTTGGAAATTATGCACTCTATTTCTATTCATTTAGTGTTTACTCAAAACATTTTAACATGCATACTTAACAAGTTTAAAGTTGATCACTCAAAGTGCTATCTTTGTGAATAATATAATCTTAAACACATTAACTCAATTATGCCTCTCATTTTATATACTATTTTTGCGTAGTAGTTCAGTTCTATCTTTAAAAGAAATCATTAAACACTATTGCTACTGTTTTAGACACGTATACTGCTGTTTTATGCAATCAGTGCTTATTCAAATTTCTCATATATTTCTGAATTTCTTTATTCATCATTCCTTCCTACATTAGAATGTAAGAAGGAAACTCAAATTTTAACTTGGGATCATTTTTTTTTTTTTCTACTTGCAACACATTCTGTAGAATATCCTTGTGGGGGGGAGAGTGTTGATCACAAATCCTCTCCATTTTAGTCCATTTAGTTTTAGTCTATTTGACTTTTGGGAAAAAATTATTGGCTGGCTTGAGCAGTTGAGTGCGTTGGTATAGTATGGTCAATGCATAAATCACTTTCCTTGGATTAAACAGACTAGGTGGCAACAGTGAGGTATTATCTGCAATGTGTATTGTTCCAAGTGAAGCTACAATGGAATCATCTGGAAATTTGTGCATGGGAGCAATTTAGTCAATAAAAGGCTGTCTGGTTCCACATGCCTCTCTTTATGGGAGATGTAACTCAAAAGCACATCTGTCCAGGCACAAACTCTGTAGGCTGCAGCCAGGATTGTTGGGGAAAGCATGACAGTTTTCGGCCCTGTGTAATGAATTCCAAAATATTCCCCAGATACTTGATATAGTCTTCTACTCTGGGGGTGAAAGAAGGATTTAAAAAAGACCTATCTTTAGAAGCAATTAAAAAATTCAAAAAATTTTCTTCTTGACTAAAACTAGACTGCTGTGATTTTAAACTTCATTGGTTTTATTATTACCTTAATTAAGGAAGAAGGAAGAAAGGCGAGGTAGGGTAATCTAAAAAACTGAATTCTATGAGTGAATGATGAATTCTGACAAAATCTTTTACTTACGTGATTAACCTCCTTTCTCAATGTCAAAATGAGCCATTTTTCATTTCTAACAGTTTTACAATCTCTTTACAGTGATCATTCAGGTTCAGGATCATTTTTATGTTTTACTTTTTTACAATTAATGCATGATGAAGCTGGCAGACATTCAGAACTTAGTTGGACATCTCCAAAGCAGGAGATACTAATAATTTTCTTGTTCTAGTTCTTCATGCCTCTGGGTATAAATATGTAGATGTGGTTACTAGATAATGCTTGAAAACTAATAAAATGTTAATTCATTGAATGAGATTAGATATCGCTATTTTTGAAAAAGGAAATAAGGGCAAGGTACCTTAGAGTTCCTCTCATGAATCAGGGTTTGTTAGACATTTATTTTCCTTTTCAGCACATTAGCTAGGTTGTTTAAACTATCTTGGGACCAACTTCTTTCAACTTTCATAAATATTCCGGTCATAACTGTCAGCACCAGGAATTTCTAGCAAAAGAACTGTATTTTCTAACAAAGAGTAAGACCGATGGATCTGTGTTTTATACCTTCTTTTATGATTCACTTCATTTGCAGACTTAACAACTTATCCAGCTGCTTTTGATCAGCAGGTTCCATATTACTGGTATCAATTCTTGCCTTTTTTTTTTAGTGCCAAAGGGAGGAAAGTATGGATAATATAATCAAAATTTATATACTTTGTGCTTTAAATTTTTCAACTCTCCTTTCTTCATTTCCTTCCTGAATTTTGGCTCTTTTAATTGTGAACTGTGTGACTAACCTTGGACAAGTAACCTAAACTCTCAAAACCTCAGTTTTGTCATTTGGAAAATGGATATAATCAGTAATGGTACTTAATTCATACTAGTGCTGTCAGGTTTAAATAAGACATAAAACACTAAGGATATTTCCTGGCAAATAGTAAGTACTTAATAAGTAAACATGATTTTTATTATACTATTAATACTGGAATAGTAGCTGAAGTGGCATGAGTTGAAGGCATTGTCATTGAGGAGATAAAGGTATTAAAAGGACAGTGGTAAAGGGACTGTCCATGACCCAGGATGATGTCAGGAGAGAGGTAGGCAGTCTGAGTTGTTTGCCAGTGTCTTTGGTTAACCAGAGAGATGTGGATAGAGACTGGTAAATAGCAGTGATGAGGAATAAGAGAAGCATGATCCTTAAAGGAGCATGGATTTTTACTTGAAAGAGGAGAAGCAGAGATCTGGACAGAAGCACTAGAAAATAAGGAGGAGGCTAATTCTTAAAACCCATGCCTGGTATATGTGGGAAAATGGGCATTTGCCCCTCAATGGGCTTTTGGGGAGGCTGTGTGCTTGTGGTACATCCAAGTTTCAGTGTTAGACAAGGTGTTGGAAGATATCAAGGATGTATTAAAGGTATTTTTACTCTGAGAGAAGTTTCTCTGAGACACAATAAGTAAGTTTTAGAGAAAGAGAAACATTATGGCTGATTTAGAGGAAAAAAATCCAAAGCGAAATGGGAATGAAACTGTGGGAAAGGAAAGCTGACTACAGGGAACTGTATCTTGGAACATAATCAAGAATAACATGTGTGTGAGACACAAGGCTTCCAGAAGGAATTAAACCTGTTTTTTGGTTCCTGTCAAGATGGGGAAATCAGCCACGAAAAGGGAGTGGGACTAAGGCTATTTGAACTGGTGAGTGTGGTGGCTGCAGCCTCAGGTGGCAGGGTACCAGAGGCAGTGAGGATAGAGGGAAGTTTGCAAGTTATGCTCTTGCCTCTTCCCTGTTTTCTTGGGACAATCAATGTGGACTCCTTCACCACAGAAATTGGCAGCAATGTCCACAAATAATAAAACGAGTAGCACAAAAGCTCTGGGATGTGGCTGAAAGCAGCCATGGAGAGACGAGCTGCTCTTGGACCTTCACTGCTCCTTTTCTTTCCTCTCTCAAGGGCATGATGAAGTTACAGTGTAGGAGGATTCCTCCTTTCAGTGGTGTTTCGAAGTATTAAGAGTGAAACGGCAGTCAGAGGATCTGCTTGTGCAGTGACAGTAAAGGGGAGGGTCAGGAGAGGTTTTGTGGTGCGAGAGCCTTCTATCCTCTGGTCCTCTCACTTAACTCACTGGGACTGACAAATGGCCTTCGAGTCCTTCTCATGACACAATTCCAGATGGAATAACTAATGCTCTTCTGTTCACAAGCACACAAAACAAAGATACTAGAACCCTGAGAAGTAGAACAATTATATATGAAAGACAATAAATGGAACACCATATATCATCTGAAGCAATATCATTGCAACAGAATGTACCAAGAATTTAAAACATACATGATAAGTATACTTATTAGTAATATGAAAAAGAATAAGCAGTTATAAATAAGAGCTGAGGAGAAACGTTCACAATGAAGAATGGGACACTGGAATAAAGTGTATGAGTGATAGAGGATAGGTATCAGCAAGGACATAGCAGAAAAATGAATTAATGAAGATTGAAGAACTTACCCAGAGGGAATAAGATAGAATAAAGAGAAAAAAAAATACCAAGAAATATAACAGGAGGAGGAGTGCCAAAATCCAGTTGATAGGATTTCATAAAGGAGGGGGGGAAAAAAGAGAATAAATACTTGAACAAACAATATGGTTTAAGTTCTTATTTTTAAAGATGAATATAAATCCCAGCTTGAAAGGGCTCCTACAAGACCAAAGAGAATAGAGACGGGAATATCCATATGTGGAAATTTCATAGCAGAATATAGGAACATTAAGACAAAGAGAGGGATCCCTGGGTGGCACAGCGGTTTGGCGCCTGCCTTTGGCCCAGGGCGCGATCCTGGAGACCCTGGATCGAATCCCACGTCGGGCTCCCGGTGCATGGAGCCTGCTTCTCCCTCTGCCTGTGTCTCTGCCTCTCTCTCTCTCTGTGACTCTCATAAATAAATAAAAATTAAAAAAAAAATAAAGATTAAAAAAAAAAAAAGACAAAGAGAAAATTCTAAAAGCTTCCAGAAAGAAATTCCTCACCAAGGGAAATGAACCAGATTGACCAGGTTTATATATATAATTTTAAGGCATTGAAGGACAGTAACTTTGAATTGAAATTTAGTTTTATCCAGCTAAATTGTCATTCAAATATGAAAATATAAAAAACGATACTCTCAGCCTGCAAGGCCTTCTTACACAAGCCCCCACCAAACTCTCTTAGAGAAAATCTTCAAATCAGAAGAGATTTGGGAGCTAAGAGTAATAAAATAACCCACATGTTTAATAAAACATTTTTATTTTATAAAAAATAAATCCAGTATCACAGAAAAGAGGGGAGTATAATACAATGAACCAGGACTTTGGTTGGAGGGAAGATATTGATGCTGATAACTTTAAGAAATCAATAAGGGTAAATAAATAGTTCTTCCAGTAAAAGCAACAACCAGAAGAACAAAAATCATGTTTACCCTTTTTTTCCTTTTTAAAAATTCAAGTATAGTTAGCACACAATGTTATGTTAGTTTCACAATATAGCGATTCAACAATTCTATATATTTTTTAGTGACCATCAGATGTTTATTTTTTAAATCAACAGAAAGGGGACCCCTGGGTGGCTCAGTGGTTGAACATCTGCTTCGGGCTCAGGTCATGATCCTGGGGTCCTGGGATTGATTCCTGCATTGGGCTCTCTGCAGGGAGCCTGCTTCTCCCTCTGCTTGTGTCTCTGCCTCTTTCTCTGTGCTCTCATGAGTAAATAAATATTTTTAAAAAACCGACAGAAGGAAAGTAGTTCTGTCCAAATGGAAATCATAGAAGGGGAGAAAAGAGGGAGAATACAATAAATAAGAAATGAAATAAGTTGTTTAAAATATATCTGAATATAAAATAAGAACAAATGATTCAAAATCATCAATTAAAAATCTAGAATCTCAGATTAAGAAAACAAGATCCAGGAATATGTGCTCTTCATCAGACGCACTTAAATGACACAGAAAGATAGATTGAGAAAAGAGAGTAGCCAACCAAGGTCAGAGTAAAGATGAGGTTAGTAGCTAAAAAACTGACAAAATAGAATGTAAGGCAATAAAGCACCATATTCCTAATAATATACTTTATGTACAGGTAAAAGGGACAGTAGAGGAAGAAGATATGCCAACATGAACACAAATGTACTAAAATGCTATGTTAGAATGTATAAAGCAATTAGTAGCAGAATTTTAGGGAGATAAATCAACAATCAGAGGTGGAGATTTTAACACAATCTTCTTAGAAACTAAGCAGTCAAAAGAAAAGGAAAATTTTTGTAGGTTAAAATGCAATTGATTTATTCTATTAGATATATTGAAGACTATGCACTTAATCAGCAGGGAGTATATTTTCTTGAGCAATCAAGAACTATTATAAAAATGTATCTTGTATTAGACTCTAAAGGAAGTTTCAGCGAATTTCAAATAAATACTAGCAGCTATGTTCTCCGATCTCATTGCGATAAAATTAGAAGTTATCAACAAAAGGACAGCTCAAAAGCAAAATGAAACAAAACTAAACTCCCACCTTAGGTTTGGAAACTACATACTTATTATTTATTGTCTTATAAAATAATATATGGATTTAAAAGGAAACTATATAGGAAATTAAGAAATCGTGAAAATACTGCATGTCAAGACTTGTGGGGCAGAGCTGAAGAAGTACTAATTTTGAGGGAGATTTATAGCTTTAACCAGAGCCAGTAGGAAACAAGAGAGGTTTAAAACAGACAAGAGATTGGAAAAGAGCAAACACAAAGAGACCAGAAGGAAACAATAAAGATAGAAGTAGAAATGAGCGGATTGTGTATTAATTATAAGAAACCTTTCTAAAATGAAAAGCTGTTTTTTTTTTTTGAAAAGGTTAATAATATAGTCATATGTCAGATAAGAGTCATCAAGAAAAACAAATTTAGGGATGCCTGAGTGGCTCAGTGGTTGAATGTCTGCCTTTAGCTCAGGGCATGATCCTGGGATCGAATCCTGCATCGGGCTCCCTGCAGGGAGCCTGCTTCTTCCTCTGCCTGTGTCTCTGCCTCTCTCTCTGTGTTTCTAATGAATAAATAAAATCTTTAGAAAAAAATTCAGATAAGCACAGAACAAGGCAGCTCATGCAAAGCCTTCATCGCTCTCTTCCTGTGCTCAATGGAGGAGATTGCCTGAGCTCCACAGAATGGGTTACTTTGCTTATGTTATTAAAAATCTCCTCTGCTGAGGGGATGCAGACATTTACACACCCTGTGTCCATGTGGAGAGATCTGTCTACCTACTGTTCCTCTCCCCAACCTCTATTTTATCAGTTTTTCAATTTTATTTCCTCTAAGATAGGACAGTAAAGGTGTATCGCTGGCTTTGCCAACTGAAAGAATATTGCTTTTGATGGTCTTTACACACAGATATACAGAAAAAAATGCCCAACAGATCAATAGCTAAATACCAGAAGATGTGTTGATAAGCAACAGTAAGGAAACAAAATCTGGAACAGCAGCTGTGTTTGGAGCCAACATCTGTTTAAGTTTATAAATATCCACTGTCATTTTCCAAGATACATCTGTCCTCTGTAGAGTCCAAAAAGGTGAGGTGAATGGGGTATGAAGGAAATCACTACCTCTGCATTCTTAAAGTCCTTTGTGATGTAATTAATTTGTGATTTCTCCAGATATATAATATTGAAGATTAATAGAGCATTTGCTAGGTTTTATGTCCTCAGGATTACCTAAGTAATTCTGATGGACACTTGCCTTAGGCGCTGAACCTCACTTTCGTTGTTGTTGTTGTTGGTCATTCTTTGATCATTCAACCTTTGCATGTTGAATGCCTTCTATGTGAACAGAATAATGACTTTTGCTTTGACCTAGAGCTCGAAATAGGAGAGAAAACCCTGAACAGGTTCTCACTACTTTGTTGGGGGTGGTGACCTCACAACACTTTCATTTTGGTCCTGACACAGGCAGGGAACCTGAGCAGTTTTCACTAACCAGACCCTCAACCTTCTGATGTATTCACTTTGGGGAGTATGGCAAATTCCAAACAAATACACACTGGGTGAAATGCACATTAAAGTCCCAAGCCAACGATGTTTGTGAGCGGAGATACGTGTGTGGTGTAGTTTATATCCAGAAAAGCCTCTGAGACTTGACTATGAGTGCAGGCAAGAATCATGAGTGCAGGTTCAAATCATTCCTTTCCACTCTGGGCTGGTCCAGTCCGGTCCACTGTGGCTTCCTTAAACATCCCTGCTATCCTCTTTCTTCCTCACCCTTCAGACATCATATACAAAGGACAGAGTCTGTTCAAAGACAAACATTCCAAGATCATACTTTCATTTTACCATGTTTTTCCTTTTGATTCAGGACAAACAACCTCTTCTCTCACTTCTTTTTTGAGTTCCCTATAATACTATCTTCCTAAAAGGGATTTTCAGTGCTCTTTACTATTCATCCTTCTTGCATCCTGGAAATACATCCTTAGATCATTTCAAGTCATGAGTTCAAAAGAATCTCAGCCTCTTCTCCATGACCTATTCCTATGCATTTCCATCTGACTTTTCCCACCCTTTTAGGGGGATTTGATGGCTTTACTCCAGGTCCCCCTGAGATTATGTATGCTTACAGTAGAAAAATATCATTCATTCAGTTAAGCTGACTGTTGGTAGCCAAGCAGATGGCACCCTCTGATCACTCACATCTTTTAGATGGATTGTTTCTTAATTTCTTGAATACCAGAAGACTAGAAGCCAATTCTATTTGTTTCTCACCTTAGCTTCCTTAACATCACATGGCTGCTTCAAGTCTCAAGAAGAGAAAGGACCTTTTAGTGTAGTGGCTGGCTGGGACACGAAGACTTCTACCAATCATGTCAGAGATGTTGGTTTTAAAAATAAATTTTGTGTCAGGTTTTTAAGCTGCTAGTATTCACAGTTAAAAGTTCATGACATCAATCTTAAAGAAATAAGACAAAGCCAGATCAGCATTCTAACAATGAGTATTTGTTTCAAGTCATAAAAACTGTTACTGACTTGAGGTAGGTTAATTTAGAGACCTTCAGAAATGAATTTGGATTTCAGTGCTTGAAAATGTCAAATATAAATGTAATAAATCTATTACCATTATCTCATTCTTCAGGTGAGAGTGGCTTTGGTAGTTAAAATACAGCTCATAAAATTTATTTATGTTAAGGCTAATTGATTTAAAAACTTTTAGAGGGGTGTTTCAGAAAAGCACCAAACTGGAGTTGGTAAGTGTAGAATATTTAAAACAAGTGAATCAACCTAAGCTTCAAAAGATGGACTTTTAGGGATGCCTGAGTGGCTCCGTGGTTGAGAATCTGCCTTCAGCTCAGGGTGTGATCCTGGGGTTCTGGGATCGAGTTCTGCATCGGGCTCCCCACAAGGAGCCTGCTTCTCCCTCTACCTGTGTCTCTGCCTTTCTCTGTCTCTCTCATGAATAAATAAATAGAATCTTAAAAAAACCCTCCAACCTCCCCCCACCAAAGATGGACTTTTAATGACAGGTCAATCAAGCAGTATATCATACTTGACAAGACATTCTAGAATCTAACATAGAAGTCAAAACTACCATGATAGCAAGTTGAGTAAATGATGTAAATGTGAGTGATCATGGAAACCAGTCTGTTTCTTTTGGGAAGGAAACTTCTAAGAAGAAGAGTGAATTTCAAGATATCTTTACAGACTTTCAGTATTTTCTTTGACATTGCTGATAATTTATTTTGATAGTTGTCATGACTTTCTCCATTCTTGGAACTAGGATTTCATAACATTACTAAACATTTTATGTGTTAAAAAAATTAGAATCAAATAGTTATAATTATTTTGCTCTTTTGAAGGTAATGCTAATTTTTTAAAATTTAAATTCAATTTTGCCACAGAACACCCAGTGTTCATTCCATCAAGTGCCCGCCTTAGTGACCATCACAGGAAATGCTAATTTGATGCAAAATAATTGACTTGGAGAGTCATATTTTTAAGTCTGGGTTTCTATTTCAGACCCCTAGATTTCCTTTGACATAGAATGGTAAATTATTTTGAACTAGTAAAAATCATTATCTGATTCAACAAAATGTTTTTTTTTTATTTTAACAAAAATTTGTTTTATTTTGCAATATTGGTTTTTATTGATGACAGTTTGGTAGCAGGACTGAATATTTGAGTTTTTTATTATATCAGATTGAATTACTGTGAATTTAAAACATTTAAAAATCTTACAAGTGAAGCTGTGCTTTAGCTTGGAGAAAGATTTTAAGTGAAATGTAGCAGAATGTCCTATATTTTACATTAGTTATCTTTGGAGAACGTTTTTCTTTCCTTTCTTAATCAAGCAATATATTTTGCAATGAAATGCTGGTTCATTGCTATCACTTTAGATTGCTTGCTGAGAGAAATTGGTTAATAATGAATAACAAAATGACTAGCCCTGTCAACCTGTAGATTCTTTGAATAGAGAGCTCTTTAAAAAATGTTAGCAAAGTTGTATAAATTTGCATGTACAACCTAAGAAATTGTTGAAACATATGTCATAACATGTATAGTATGTATATCTCCATAGAACTGAAAATAAAGTTCCTGGACCACTTTTGGAGACAACTCAGGATGAGTTTTTCTCTGGAGGTCTCCTTGACCTCTACTGTAAATAGACTTCTGGGGCTGAGTCCTCCTAGTTCTCCATACACTACTAAATCCTAAGGGAGTCTGAATCTTTAAGTCCATATATTTTGAGTTCCCAGGTTGGGAATCCTGATGCAGCTATTAGAAACATACTTGTACCAGTTAGACTACTACAATGATTTTCTTGAATCTTTTTGAGAGCAGGATTATGCCTTATATCCTCAATGCTAAGTACAGTCTATGGCACATAGTAGGAGCTACCTGAACTCTTAGCTAAATGAATCAGTTTATAAGCTTTCCCTCTTGGAGATGCTCTTTCTCCTAATTGTAAAATCTATTTTGCTGGGTGCCTGGGTGACTCAATGAGTGAAGCACCTGCCTTTGGCTCAGGTCATGATCCAGAGTCCTGGGATCCAGTCCAGGCATCAGGCTGCCTGCTCAGTGGGGAGTCTACTTCTCCCTCTCCCATCACTTCTCCCCACCCCCATTTGTGCCATCTCTGTCTCTCTCTCTCTCTCTCAATAAATATATTAAATCTTTAAAAAGAATCTATTTTGCTTCTCAGCATTTTAATCCATTGGTTATTGGAAATACTTCCATCGACAGTCCATTAGAGGCAGCATTGCCTACGTGGAAGCTTTGCCTGGCCATGTTCCCAGTGTACCATTTAAGAGACCCTTGTGTGTAAATCTTCATGCTCATAGAGGTACTGTTCTATTACTTCCTTCTTGAAGGATTAAAGTGAGAACAAATATTTATCTTCTGGTATTTGGTAGACATTTAAAATATGCATTATCTATTTTTAATCCTTGTAACTGCTTTGTGAAGGAGAAAAAAAAATCCTCCTTTATTTTAATGAACAAGAAGCTGAAGTGCTGACGTGAGAAAAGTTGCCCAGGATCTTACCAGCACTAGTAAGCAGCTGAACTAGAATTTGCAGACAGGTTGGCCTCAATGCAGAGCTCATGTTTCATCAAGGGCACCAGACATTGTCCACATAGTCATGAGGGATGCTGAAGGGCCTTTAGATCTACTTCCAGGAATGTATTCTTCCTCTCTGAGTCCAGCATAAACCAGGAATCTCTGAACTCAACACTAGTTTTAAGGAATCAGTTAACTCCAAACTTAAAACAATTCTGGATTTAAAAACATGTAGTAAATACTGATTAGTAAATGCCAGGATAAGAACTAGATGACATAAAAAACTGACAAATAAATAGAAAGAAAGCAAAAATAATTGAAATTAAATAATTGAAGAGTAAATACAGACTCATTGGGCATGGCACTAACATTGAAACCTGGCTTTGTCCACTTTAAAACTAGTGATTGTTTTGCATGTTGTTTTAAGACTAACAAGACCCTGAAGATGGAGGTGTTGAGCAACTGTTGGTTTCTATTGTGTTTTGCAGATCGTTTCACAGTCTGGTTGTTGAAACTATAAAGTTGGTATCGAAAGATATGCAGCCCTTTGGTTTAAAAATGTTTTATTTTAACATATATTCAGGAAGGTCAGTTTCCAATTATGGTAAAGCTAGAAAACTAGCTTGGAAATTTCTTTAATTTATTTCCAACATGGAATGAAGGGAAGAAATAAGGCATAGAATATTAGGTCATTTAATCCAATTTTCTTTCCTTTTTTTTATTTTATATTTTTGATAAGGAAACTGAGACACAAGGTGGCTGAATTAGTTGATTACATAGTTCACTAGTACAGAACCTGGCTAGTTCCATGTCTATTGATTTTTTACCTAGTGTACTTACTAAGTAACTGATATATGTATTTTTTTAACCAAAGGATTAAATGCAAGGTAAATTTCAAGTAAAAGATAACATTTTGAAATATAATTTAAGATTCAAAATAAAATGGATAAGGTAAATTTCAAATGCTTCTACGTACTGAAAAGAAAGTGCCTTTCATTCTTCCTACTTGACTCAACAGACATTTGTTAGCTTTGTTTCCCTTCCAATTTGGCCTGGACCCAATAATCAATTTTTTCATTCTCACCAGCATCCTCAGTTTCCTTAAGACATATACTGTCCATTCACTCCTTTTCCAGACTCCTTATTGTGGATCAGTGATCTTTCTTCTTGGTTCCTGCTTCTGGGTTTCTGAGAAGTGCTCAAAAAAGTTGCATAACCATGCTGATGGTGCCATTAAAACGTTCCAAACTCAGCTGGACGTCTGATGATGCTTAACAATTCTTTTCCAATCTTATATGGATTTTGTAAACGGTTACTCCTTTTCTTAATCCATAGCCTCATCCTAGTCCCTTGCCTGAGCATATGGTGCTTCCACCTTTACTCAGAGTATCAAGACCATCAGGTGAGCATTTCATCAGTATTCCTTCTATTCACTTCTGAAATTAAGTATATATATTTTTTGTATTTCCTTTCTTCCTTAGAGGAAGCACAGGAATGGTCAAGAGAAAGGGCTCTGGAGTCAGATAGCATCACAGCTCTTCAATCTAGTAAGTGTGTGACTTTAGGCAGATCCCTTACTCTGTGCCTAAGTGTCCTTCTCTGTGTGATGGGTATAATAAGAGTACCACAGGGATCCCTGGGTGGCGCAGCGGTTTGGCGCCTGCCTTTGGCCCAGGGCGCGATCCTGCAGACCCGGGATCGAATCCCACGTCGGGCTCCCGGTGCATGGAGCCTGCTTCTCCCTCTGCCTGTGTCTCTGCACCTCTCTCTCTCTCTCTGTGGCTATCATAAATAAATAAAAAATTAAAAAAAAAAAACAAAAAAAGAGTACCACATAGTTTGATATAAAGAGTAATGAGGTAATGTACATAGCATGCCTGATGCTTGGCACAAAGTGAGTGTAAAAGTTAGGACCAGTTTTGTTGTTTTTTTTTTTTACATTTTTAACATTTAAATTCAATTTGCCAACATATAGTATAACAACCAGTGCTCATCCCATCAAGTGACCCCCTCAGTGCCTGTCAACCAGTTACCCCATCCCCACCCACCTCCCCTTCTGTAACCCATTGTTTGTTTCCCAGAGTTAGGAGTCCTCATGGTTTGTCTTCATCTCTAATTTTTCCCACTCAGTTCCCCTCCTTTCCCTTATAATCCCTTTCAGTATTTCTTATATTCCACATATGAGTGAAACCATATGATGATTGTCCTTCCCTGATGGACTTATTTCACTCAGCATAATACCCTCCAGTTCCATCCACATCGAAGCAAATGGTGGGTATTCATCTCTTCTGATGGCTGAGTAATATTCCATTATATATATAGACCACATCTTCGTTATCCATTCATCTGTCGAATGACATCGTGGTTCCTGCCACAGTTTGTATCGTGGACATTGCTGCTATAAACATTGGGGTGCAGGTGTTCCGGCATTTCACTACATCAGTATCTTTGGGGTAAATCCCCAACAGTACAGTTGCTGGGTCGTAGGGTAGCTCTATTTTTAACTCTTTGAGGAACCTCCACACAGTTTTCCAGAGTGGCTGCACCAGTTCACATTCCCACCAACAGTGCAAGAGGGTTCCCCTTTCTCCACATCCTCTCCAACATTTGTTGTTTTCTGTCTTGTTAATTTTCCCCATTCCCACTGGTGTGAGGTGGTATCTCATTGTGGTTTTGATTTGTATTTCCCTGATGGCAAGTGATGTGGAGTATTTTCTCATGTGCTTCTTGGTCCTGTGTAGGTCTTCTTTGGAGAAATGTCTGTTCATGTCTTTTGCCCATTTCATGATTGGATTGTTTGCTTCTTGGGTGTTGAGTTTAATAAGTTCTTTCTAGGTCTTGGATACTAGTCCTTTATCTGATGTGTCATTTACAAATATCTTCTTCCATTCTGCAGGTTGCCTTTTAGTTTTGTTGACTGTTTCTTTTGCTGGGCAGAAGCTTTTTATCTTGATGAAGTCCCAATAATTCATTTTTGCTTTTGTTTCTCTTGCCTTCATGGATGTATCTTGCAAGAAGTTGCTGTGGCCGAGTTCAAAAAGGGTGTTGCCTGTGTTCTCCTCTAGGATTTTGATGTATTCTTGTCTCACATTTAGATCTTTCAACCATTTTGAGTATATCTTTGTATGTGGTGTAAGAGAATGGTCTAGTTTCATTCTTCTGCACGTGGCTGTCCAATTTTCCCAGCACCATTTATTGAAGAGACTGTCCTTTTTCCAGTGGAGAGTCTTTCCTGCTTTGTCGAATATTAGTTGACCATAGAGTTGAGGGTCCATTCCTGGGTTCTCTATTCTGTTCCATTGATCTGTGTGTCTGTTTTGTGCCAGTATCACACTGTCTTTTTGTTATTTTTGTTGTTATTGCTGAGGAAAGACATTGTTCTACTCCTTCCCCAGTTAACTCTTATCTATCTCCTTCAAGATTTTGAGCTATATTTTATATTCTATCTCTTTTTTCCTATCTCTCCCCAGTGACATCTTCTTTTCAGTTTAAAAGTAGTGGTGCCTGGGTGGTTCAGTCAGTTGAGTGTCTTACTCTTGGTTTTTGCTCAGGTCATGATCTCATGGATCAGAACCATGTTGGGTTCCATGCTTAGTGAGGAGTCTGCTTGAAAATTCTCTCCTTCTGCCCCTACCCCCACTCATATGTGCTCTCTCTCTAAAATAAATAAATAAATCTTGGGGGAAAAAAGCATACTCAAGCATTTCATTTCCAAAAATAACAGTAATGAGGCTCTGACTATCTCTTTAGTTAATATCTAACTCTAATCCTTATCCTGACCTTAATTAACCCTGCCTTGTTCTTGTCTTTCCACTATCATATAATTCTGGTAACTCTGAGTAGTTTCTGAACTGCCACTGGAACTCAAGCCAGAATTCGTGGTTGAGTGAAATGGTGAAATCTGCTAATTTTGAGATGCTATGACTATATGAATAAAGATATAAAATTTACTCCTTTTCATAATTAAAAATGAAATCAGAGACGTCAGCAATGTGGTGGAGCAGGAATCTATGGACACTCCTTTATCCTCTGAACATAATAATTCAGCAAAAGTTCATGGACACCTTCCTTTTGTGAGAAATCCAGAAATCAATTGAAAGACTCTTATACTCCAGGCAAACATAAAACCAGACTTCAAACTTATTGAAGCCACTTGGGAGATTCAGGACACCTTCTTGCCAGAATCTCTATCCTTGATACAGTGTTATACACAAATCAATAAATGTGTTATATCACATTAACAGAATGAAAGATAAAAACCACATGATTGTCTCATAGATGCAGAAAAGCATTTGACAAAATTCAACACCATTTTATCATAGAACTCTCAACAAATTAGGAATAGAAGTTTACCTCAATATAGGTTTGTAAATTAAACCCTGCAGCTAACATCATACTCAACAGTGAAAAAAATGAAAGCTTTTCCTTTATGATCAGGAACAAGGCAAGATTGTCCACTCTTGCCACTTCTATTCAACATAGCACTAGAAGTCCTAGCCAGAACAATTAGGCAAGAAAAAAAATAAAACACATCTGAACTGGAAAGGAAGAAATAAAGTGATTTCTGTTCACAGGTGACATGATATTTAGTATAAAAAACCCTAAAGAATTCACACACACATATACATACACCCTTGTTGGAACTAGTAAATGAATTCAGTAAAGTTTCAGGATACAAAATCAACGTAAAGAACAAAAAACTTAGGAAGAGATTTAACCAAGGAGATGAAAGTCTTGTACACTGAAAACTAGAAAACATTGCTGAAAGAAATTAGCAAAGACATAAGAGAAAGATATCCAATGTTCCTTTTAATGGAGAATAGTACTTAAAAGCCAAGATCAGGGCTTTAGGTGCACTCATTGCCATTGCAGGATTGTTGCTCTTAGGTGGTCTCAATGGACAGAGCTAGATGATATATATGTGTACACACATATATATATACACACACAAACACCCATACCACTACATCCTCATGCATACATATACAGGTCTATACACATTTATATCCATATTTTGATATATACCCATGTAATGAAAATCGTGAATTGACACACATATCTCCAATTTCAACCCAATACCACATAGTTCATTTTAGTTTTCCCCTCTCATATTTGTACCTCCTTTCTCTGACAGTGAGATACCCGGCTCCCTTTAATTTTAATATTTTTTATTAGTTCATAGATATTCATGGAAATAACTAATCTCTCACTTCAGGTGTCACTATTTTTCCTTCATGGATGCTTTCTTGGCCCACTCAGACTCTGACCCTACAAGCCAGGCTCCCCTTCTACCTTTCCATGGACTCTAATAACCCATGCCAGGATGTTCTTCCCCATAATCTCCTTCACATGGATGCTTTCTGCACACTGCTCATGCTTTGACTTTCCATACTGAGTCATTCTTTACCCCAGGCTTTCCTCAGCTCATTTCCCCTCCAAATGGTTGCCTTAATTAATCTGTTCAGATAATCATATCCAGCAATACTCTGCCTTTCTGGGTAGATGACCTCCTCACCCTGGCTAGGCTTTAACATCTTGCTCATGGTTAGCATGGCTGCCTCCTACTTTCAGCATAAATGACTAACTATATTGTTAACCTCTCACTTACGGCTCTAGAATAGAACTGGTCAAGAAGGGAAAGGGAAATGGAAAATTTTACCCACTGGAATTTATCTTTAATCCCAGTTTCTGCCTCCAGTGCTGATCAATCTTAGCCCATCTTGCCTGCTCATTGAATGATGTGTCTTACCAGTTCATCATGATTTCTTACTAATTCCTGCTTGTGGTTTACTTGGCCAGTATATCTGCTCACTAACCATGTCCTTGGTGTAAAATCTTCTAGGACCGTGTCACTATCTCCCTCTAGACTGCAGATAGCTGTTCAGGATCAGGTTCCTTCTGACTCATCCCACTTCTGCAGCAATCATAGCTGTTCTCAGGAGTAAAAGATAGGATGAGTGATACCAAACCAAGAGTCATCTCTGAAGAGAAGTTGTTGAAGCCACAGCTATGGAAGAGGTTGAAAATAAGGAAAATGAGGAAACTAGATGATACCTTGGGAAGAGTGTTTATGCGTTTATATTTAGGAAACAGAAAGAGGAAGAAAAAAGAAAGTTAAAGAAGAGATACCTTGGACTAATCTACAGCCTGGAAAAAATCAAAGTAATTACTCAAGGTGACTAATTTTTTGAGAAGAATTTGACTCAGTGATGTGTCCTTAAATAATTTAAATTGGAAATTTAGTGGTATTATTATAGACCTGGTGTAAACTAAGAAATATGACATTATAGAATAACTTGTTACAGTAAAAATGACTCAGTAGGTTGAGTCAAACGAAGTGATTCATCTATACAACTTGTCAGATCATCTGACAACCATTTTGCCTGACTTTAGAGTTCAGGGTCAGTTACAGAAAGTCTTGCCTCTTCTGTTTTAGTTAACTTTTGGGTGGATAGTTTGTTATGACAATAGCAGTCTTGTGAATTCATTATAAAAAGCCTTGTGGAAGAGACGCTTTGAACAGAGCCGTCTCTTTCATTGCTTGGCTGGTTGTTTGCTGAAAACACCTTTTTTTTTTTTTCCACCCAGATGACCTTGTTTAGATTTACAAATTCTCTGGAAATGTGGGTAGTGTGTACATTCATTTTATTTACCACTGTATCCCTACTCCCTACTATACTGCCTGGCATATTGTGGATTTTCAAGAAGTGCTTGTGAAATGAATGAATGAAAGGAGATTGTTCTGTACTTCTTTGAGAAGGCACCATCTTATGGGAAGAAAAGTAATTATAAAACATTTTTTGGGGGGCAACTGTGGGAAAGTAGGCACAGCCTTAAAATTACCAAGACAATGTAGAACCCAAAAAATGAAACAGATGAATAAACAAACAAATAAAAAGCTGAATCAGACCTATAAACTGATAGAACAAACTGATGGTTGCCAGAGAGAAAGGGGATGGCGAGAGGGGGAAAAATGAGTGAAGGGGAGTGGGAGATAGAAGCTTCTAGTTATGGAATAAATAAGTCATGGGGATGAACGGATAGCATAGGGAATATAGTCAATGGTATTGTAATAGTGTCTATGGTGACAGATGTTAGCTACATTTGTGGTGAGCATAGTGTAACTTACAGAGGTGTTGAGTCACTAGTTGTACACCTGAAACTAACGTAACATTGTGTATCAGTTATACTCCCCCGAAATTAAAAATTTTTCTAAGGAAATCCTCAAGGAGCATCAATATGGAATATATTACATATTTTAACTGTAACAATGCAACAACTGCATTCCCTTTATAGAAGTAGATGCAATTTTTTTTATTGTGCTTGTAATTTAAACCCTTCTTATTCAAGCTTTGACTCCCTACATTGAGTCACTTTTCAGTGCAAATACTTTCATCATCTCCTCTCCTCTCCATGTAGTTGCCCTCAAACAGTAAATCACTAAGAAACAGGTAGCTGGATGACATAACATTTTGGAGTCCTTTTTAGAAGCAGGTAGGTGCATGCCATCCAGCAAGACAATTATGCTGAATGGATCTTCCTTCACACACACAGTAAAATTTCAAATAACTGGTGATAAAACCACCCCATTTATAAGAAAATTATTTCAATGATTAAGTAGTTTAATAGTAATAGATCTTACAGATGGCTTCGTGAGAATTACCCTAAGATGGTTTTTTCCATCGTAATTTTTTTGTTTTTATCCCCATTGTTGCATTCATCAGACAATAACCTTTTCAACAGTTTGGGGTTTAACTTTTTAAGATGATGACACTCAAATATTTCCCATATGGGAAGAAGGGGACTAACCTATATTTAATTTATACAAGATTCCTAGCAGTATGCCATTTTTTTTCTGAAAAAAATTATCTTTCTGGTAAGTGAAGCATAGATAATACTTAGTCGGTGTGTTTCATTAAAGTAAGTCAGTTATAAAAAATCCTAATGGTTAAAAGTTAGAGTTCAAGAGCAGAGAGATCTCATTTAAATTCTGGCTTTTCTCTTTTCTAGCTGGGCTTTTGAGCAGGTTATCTAATGTTTCTTAGTCCAAATTTCCCCCATTAATAAACTGGATTTAATAGTATTGCTTACTTCATTGAATATTTGGAGCATTCAGTGAGATAATACGTGTAAAGCAATTAGCTTAATACCTGGCACATAATAAGTGCTCAATAAATATTAATATTCTTTATTATAGAAGGCTCTCTGGCTTCTCTCACTTATTTTAGTGCTTTCATGGTTGTTCCATATTGTAGTACATATCAGTACTTAATTTCTTTTTATGCCTGGATAATATGCCTTTATATGAATATACCACATTTTGTTGATCCATTCATCAGTTGATTGACATTTGAATGTTTCCACCTTTTGATGATTGTGAATATGCTGCTATGAACATTTGTGTATAACTTTTTGCCTGAGTACCTGTTTCAGTTCTTTTGGATATATGCCTAGAAATGGAATTGCTAGATCATGTGGCAATTACATTTAATTTTTTTGAGAACTACAAACTGATTTCTGCAATGAGTGGCTGCACCATTTTGCATTCCCACCAGTGATGTATGAGAGTTCCAAATTTTCCACATTCTCACCAAAACTTTTTATTTTCTGTTTTTAAAAATGATGGCCATCCTAGTGGTCTAAGGTATTCATGGCTGTTTATATGTCTCTACTAGATTATTTGGTTTTGGGTTTTTTGGGAAGGGGAAGATCTACATCTTATTTCCTTTTCTTACATGTTGAACAGTAAATGAGTTTTATTTGTTATTATTTATTTATTTTTTGTATTTTTTTATTATTGATAATTATCATACTGACATTAAAATGTGGCTCTTTGTCTCCAAGATTTAATTGCTTTTTGGTCCCTGTTATATAATCAACAATGTGCTAGGTGCTAGGGAAGAAGGTAGAGAAAGTGGGCAGAGAACAAAATGATTAGTAGCAACCCCAGACTTTAAGGAGTTTATGATTTAGCGGGAGGTGTAGTGTATAAAGATGGTTAAAACCTGCAGGAGTTTATCTTTGTGTATGGTGAAAGAGAGTGGTCTAGTTTCATTCTTCTGCATGTGGATGTCCAATTTTCCAGAAATGGCCACGATAGCCAAACTGTGGAAGGAGCCTCGGTGTCCAACGAAAGATGAATGGATAAAGAAGATGTGGTTTATGTATACAATGGAATATTATTCAGCTATTAGAAATGACAAATACCCACCATTTGCTTCAACGTGGATGGAACTGGAGGGTATTATGCTGAGTGAAGTAAGTCAGTCGGAGAAGGACAAACATTATATGTTCTCATTCATTTGGGGAATATAAATAATAGTGAAAGGGAATATAAGGGAAGGGAGAAGAAATGAGTGGGAAATATCAGAAAGGGAGACAGAACGTAAAGACTGCTAACTCTGGGAAACGAACTAGGGGTGGTAGAAGGGGAGGAGGGCGGGGGATGGGAGTGAATGGGTGACGGGCACTGGGGGTTATTCTGTATGTTAGTAAATTGAACACCAATAAAAAATAAAAAAAAAAAAAAACCAGGAGGCATGCTATGGGAGGATGTGCAGAGCACAAAATGAGTGCAGAAGGAACATAGTTGGATGACTCTTCCTTGGGCGCTCTGGCAAGGCTTCACAGAGGGACTGACAAGTGACCTGGGTCTTTGTGAGGAAGAAGTGGGCCAGGTAGAGATAGGTCAATGCCATTCCAGGCTGATGGAAAATCATAGGCAAAGGCAGGCAAGCGGGAAAGAGCATGTTGCATGTAGTATTTAGATAGAAGCAAAAATGATATTTCAATAATGAAAACACTACTTATTATTTATTTGAAGGGTCAACAAAGTAAGAAAGAAGTCTTATTTAAACTACTATCAGTTGTGTGTAAACCAATAAAAGAAAAATATTGAAATAATACAAATATGTCAAAAACATACGATAGAATAGTGGTAGTACAGAGTGATTAGTACGCTTCAGCACTGACTGGCTATGTGACCTTGGACAGGTTGATTACTTAGTGAAATAAAAGGGCCAGAATAGATGAATTTTAAGATTCTTTCTAGCCTAATCTTCTATGAAGCAAAACAAACAAGCAACTGACTCCACAGTTTCTCTTTTTGAGTGAGAAGTCTGGTAAAATTCATCAAATCATTTAGACTGGTTCATGTGTATGGAAGCAAAAAGACATTTTTGCTCATCATTTCCATATGGCCTATTGGTAGCCATCATGAGGCATTTTGCCTGGAAACTTCCCCTCAAAATATTGCAGAGAAGAGAGAATTGGAACGGCATGTTGCAATGAAACATTTGTTAGGGTGGTTCTCATTTGTGTGTGAAAAATCAGATTTATCATGTCCTCTCTTATGTACTCTACCTTCATCCTTCCTTAAAGAGATCAGTAAACCTTCATACAAGTGAAGATTTTGTCACATATATTTTACCCTGCTTAGGTCTGCTTTCTGATATTTTTTTTTTCCAGTAGTACATGAAACAGGTTGGCCAAGAGATTCTTTTGAAATTTGGCAGAACCTCATGTGTGCCAAATTTCCTAATATCTTAGCTCTTAGCTGCTCCTTTTTCTTTAGCCTTCCTGCAGGCTTCTTGACAAAGTTTTTGGTATTTTGATTTCATGCTTGTAAAATGGACACAAATTTTCCACTGAGAACATTGGATAAAGGCTGATGGCCTCAATGCTGCCTATCACAAAAGGTTGTATCTCAACCAGTCATGGCGATAGCTTGAAGAATGCTTTCAGAGGAGTATAGTCTATCATGAAGATCTATGTCATTTTTTAGTTCACGGAAATATCTCAAATATAATTTAGTGAAAGGAAGCACAGAGATGTTTTTGTTGGGAATAAGCAATAGCCTTTCAGTTACCTCTGCAGATCTCATTAGTAAAAGAACACGTCCATACCACTGCAGATGAACAGGAAGGCTGAGTTTTATGTTTTCCAAATATGGGTAGGTCTTGTAAACTGACTACGATTGCAAAGTAACCTAAAATTATTGAATTATACCCTGGTTTTAGGTTTCTTTGGTAAGTAATGATAGCTGTTTAAAATTTTCAGGTGGGTAAGGATGAACTACCTCCCCCCAGCCTTGCTAACATTGTAATGAAATATTTTTAGACCAAACTTGGCCACAAAAACAGACATTTGGTAAACAAACATTTATCAGCTAACAGACACAAGATACTTAGTGCTTATACTTATAGATCCTGTGCTGAAGAAATCTCAGGTTTCTGATCGTTGTGGTGCTCTGAGACCACCCCGGGAGAATGGCACTTTAGAAGCAAGATTCTGCCTCTTTTATTATTGATATTAGGCAATAAAAAATCCTTTAGTAACTGGACCCAGGACCATCTAGAGATCAAGCCACAGACATTGTCCTAAAGGCTGAAGCTAAAGATTTCACTAGATTCTTATACTTTGCTCATTTAAGAGTTTTAAATGTTTTCAAAATATTTTAACCAATCCACGTATCTTAAGTCCTTTAAATTTATCGAATGAGGTTGTATTTCTAGGATTTGCTTTACTAACTGGCAAACCACTGATTTCACCTGTCACATTCCATTTTTGACATGAAGGATGCTAATAATAAAACATCTGTTGATGATCCCTGAAGCTAGTAATGGGAGCACTTGTAATAGCCACCTCTGGAGTGTGTAAAGCTAGCTGGCCTCCTCTGGAGTACAAATTCCTAACTAGAGCATCTCATTGTACCTGGCTTGTTACTCAACTAATGATATGATACCACATGTCTATGCTGAAGCCCTTTAAAGAAAATTACAGACAACCACTCAACCACTCAATAATACCTTGTATATTAGTTTCCTATTGCTATTGTAACAAATTACCTGGAATTTAGTGGCTTAAACAATATAAATTGATTGTCTTGTAGTTCTGGGGGTTAGAAGTCCAAAATCATCTTGTGGAGCTAAAATGAAAGTGTGGCAAGGCTGCATTCTTCCTGGAGACTCTAGGAGAGTATCTGTTATCTTATCTTTTCTAGCTTCTAGAGGGTGCCCATATTTTTGGCTCATGGCACCAATGCTCCATCTTCAAACCCAGCAATGGCTGGTGGAGTCTTTTTCATGGTGCAATATTCTGGTTATTTGCTTTCATCGTACTTCCTTCTCTGACTCTTCTTCCCCCACCTCTCCCCACCCCCCACCTTTCTTATAAGAACCCGTGTGATTATTGGATCCACCTTGATAATCTAGAATAATCTTCCCCTCTCAAGTTCCTTAATTCACATCTGCTGAAGTTCCATTCACAAGTTTTGTGGATTAGGATGTGGACATCTTTGGGAAATCATTATTCTGCTTGTCACCTCCTGCTAATATTGTAAGTAATTCTCTTAAAGATAATTTTAATTTAACTTCAATTATGGAGTTCTTGTAGGGAGAATAGAAAAGACATGAGCTCTGGACCTGACAGATCATGGTTAAATCTTGGCTTCTTACCCAACAAGCTATAAGTCATGGGAAAGGAAAATGGAAAAATATATAATAAATATAATACAAATAATATGTACCTTGACATGAAAATTAAATAAAATAATGGATGAAAACCTGGTCCAGTGCCTGTTATATAAGAGACACCAAATAAATGCTAGCTAAAGTTAGCTATCATGATCATTAGCTGAATTTTATTTTTTAAATTTTTATTAGTTTTTATTTTTTTTTTAAGATTTTATTTATTTATTCATGAGAGACACACAGAGAGAGGCAGAGACACAAGCAGAGGGAGAAGCAGGCTCCGTGCAGGGAGCCCGATGCAGGACTTGATCCCAGGACCTTGAGATCATGATCTGAGCTGTAGGTAGATGCTCAACCACTGAGCCACCCAGGCACCCCCATAGGCAGAATTTTACAGCTAGAAAAAACCTCAGAGATCATTTCTACTCTTTTCAGCAGCAGAACTACCTTTTATGGTCCCAAACAAAATCTTTTTTTAAAATCGAAGTATAGTTGACACCCAATGTTCAAATAGAATCTTACATAGAATTTCGTGAAGAGCCTTAATCTACAAAAAACAATAAAAGCAACAGATAGGTCCCTTAGGTGGAATAAATTTCTTTCACCTTGTCCACCATCATGCTTTTCCTTTTCCCTCTGCTTTCTCCTCTTGCTTTTCTTCTTTTTGGCAGATAATATTTTGCTGTTGCCAGAGCCCTGGTCTCTAGTCTAAGGAAAATAGCTCGAAAGCCACGGATCTAGTCTGTTCCTCTCAATTTGCACCAAAAGATAAAAAGGCACAGAGAGGTTAAGTGACTTCCAAGGTTGCACAACTACTCAGTGGAAAAGAGGTATCAGAATTCAATACTCCAGATTCTTAGTTCAATGTTCTTTCTTTATATCATGTTAGAGGTAGATAGAGTAGAGTGATCAGAAAGCTGTTGCAGAAATGAAGAATTTTAGGAAATTAAGTTAAGGCAAACTATCCTAAGTGATGGCAAAAATAAAAGGAGCCTTTCTTCTACCACAAAATCTGGTTTTGTCTGTTGCAAAAACAGTCCTCAGAAGTAACAGAATTTGGCACTTCATCAGCACCACATGAAAGGAATGTTGTTTGTGAGATGTACTAGATTAGAACCAGCTTCTCTCCAGTGAAACAGTGTTAGAATTTTGTTTGAAGCTGGGGTTCTCCACAAAGATTTAGAGTTTTGAATTTAGGTTCCAGAGAGCTGGGGCTCTGATGAAAATCTCAGAACACACTGGTAGGACAAGGCAAGTGCTACAAAGCAGTGCAGCTGTCTTCTGCTGCCCAACCAGGCTAAGGGAGACCAGATGTCTTCCTTTTCAACTTCCCTTTCAGCTCTGGGTCAGAATTCTCTCTCTGCCAAGTGCTCTGGGGTGTTATAAATGAGACAGAATAAACTGCCTGCCAAATTAAGCTATGAAACCAGTTTTAGTCTAGCCCATCCCTGAAACACAAAAGTTCACTTCTTTTGGACTTAAAAATTCAACCGTCCAATGAAACAGTGTAGCCCTTGTCCAAAAATTAGTGCAGAACTAATAGGTTGCTAGTTTTTTTTAAAAAAAAGATTTTTATTTATTTATTCATAACAGACACAGATAGAGAAAAGAGAGAGAGGCAGAGGCACAGGCAGAGGGAGAAGCAGGCTCCATGCAGGGAGCCTGATGTGGGACTTGATCCTGGGTCTCCAGGATCACACCCCACGCCTAAGGCGGTGCTAAACCACTGGGCCACCGGGGCTGCCCTGGTTGCTAGTTTTAAAATCAATGTCATTTAACTCTAGAATAAACAGTATTTAATTATTTTGTGAACAAGCATAAAAGTAAAGATTGAATTATATTTTTTCACGGTTATACTCAACGTGGCATCTTGGTGTTATACCTTAGGTATGCAAACAAAAGCATGTCTATTGTCTAGATGATAAATTCAGTCCATGGTAAAAAATCATTCATGAATTGGTCAGTGCAGCAGGTTATTTAAAGACACAAATATCATTGATGACTGTTAGAACCTTCAGCAGGAAAACTAATGGTGAGTTAATTTCCTTGCCAAAAGAACTCGTTCATGTCATAAAAAACAAACCCACATCATTTATCCAAAATCTACCCATTTGATCATTTGAGTCTGTTTTCCATTCTGATTACATCGTTTGTATCACCTATTGCTGATGGATTGTCTGGGAGAGGTAGCTGGTGAGACCCTTGAGACTGTTTTTTCTTTTTAACCTTTATCAATTTATCGATATTGATTTCTCTTAAGAGGCAGTCTGGCATGGTAATATAATAGCATGAGTATAGGATTTAGTTAGCTGGGCTTGGGTGAGAGTTCTAGCTTTAGCACTTACTAGCCTTAGCAACCAGAGAATTTTAGGGAAGTTCTCTTATCTGCAAGGTAATATATGTGTCTTGCCTGTTTTTTGAGAGTATTAACTGGAATACTGATATAAAGGTGTCTTGTGAGATACCATAGAATGCTAGTTTTTGCTTCTCTGATATATGTCGGATATCTGTTCTAATATGATTTTTTTTTCAGTAGAAAGTTGGAAACTACTGCAACCTGTTATCTCCATTTGGGATGGTAGCTGCATAGTCTCTCTACTCCTTATATGTGTGACCTGGTTTGTGTTTCATGTAGGACCAGCTGTCACCTCTTCCTCGGAAGATCTGAATTAATCTTCTGTGAGCAACGTTGTACTCTTATTTAATTATTCCAGTGCTACAGAGTTTCTTCACTTATTTTAACTTTTAGCTATGAAAATTTCTATTCACTTGCACCTTGACTTTTGAATTTTGTCTGTCTTGGGATCTTTTTCTTTTGATTTTCTTTCTTGCATGATTTCCTCTATCTTGATTAAGAGCAATTCAAGCAGGATGTATATGGAACAGGAGGGAGAAAGCCATCCATGTAAAATTATCAAATAGGTTGTTTTGGTTGTTTGTAGCAATTCATCTAAGAAAATGATTGGTAAGAAAGTCACAAAAATAGTTATGTCTTTGATATGTCTAAAAGCATAATTAATATGCAAAATACATTTGACATTATAAGACAGGGTGATGAATAGGAGAAAATGATACTAAGTGGGATGGAAATTAAAATGAGGAATCTCATGGTTTTGCACCCAATTCTAATGTGGGTGGTTGGTTTTCCCACACCGTAAAACAATTCTTAGACACCAACTCAGTGTCTGACAATTCAACTCAATTCTGACATTCTCACTATCTACCTGAAAATGGTATCACATCCACAGGTTATGGGCTCAGTACCGTAAGACTGTCTCCTAACTCCCATCTTTAGACACCAGTGCCAAGTCCAAGTTGTTGTTTGTGCTTCTGACAAGTGGATATAACTTGGAGGTTCCAATGACTAATCCTCCAACACTTGGGTTAAAATAATTTGCTAGAGTGGCTTGCAGAACTCAGAGAAGCATTTAATTTATAAGATCACAGGCTTAGTATAAAAAGATGCAATTTAAGAACAGCTAATGAAGAGATGCATAGGGCAAGGTATGGGGAAAGGGTGAAGAGATTCCATGTCTTCTCTGAGCATACCACTCTCCCCAGATCTCCATGTGTTCACCAACCTGGAAGTTCTCTGAACCTTCTCCTTTTGGATTTTTATGGAGGCTTCACTATGTAGGCATAATTGATGGAATCATTGGCCATTAGTTATTAAACTCAAAATCCAGCCCCTCTTCCCTCCCCAAAGTCACCTCATTAACATAATAAAAGACATTATTATGTCTTGGAATAATAAAGGTTGTATAGTTCCCAGAATTTTAGGAGTTCTGTGCCAGAAACAGAGATGAAGACCTAATATATACATTTGGTTAATTAATTAATCACGGTATCACCCTATGTTAGAAAAGAGAGTTTTGCTATAAAGGAAAGAAGAGATATCCTATATATAAAGTATATAGGTGGAAATCTGTAGAACTGGCATACTGTTGAAATTATAATTAAAATTAAAAGTGGTGGTGATTCCTGGATGGCTCGGTGGTTTAGCACCCGCCTTCGGCCCAGGGTGTGATCCCAGAGTCCCAGGATCAAGTCCCACATCAGGCTCTCTGCATGGAGCCTGCTTCTCCCTCTGCCTGTGTCTTTGCCTCTCTCTCTCTCTCTCTCTCTCTGTGTCTCTCATGAATAAATAAAATCTTTAAAAAAATAAAATAAATAAAATTAAAAGTGGGAAGATCATAGAAGAACTCACCATTTTGAGATTATATTAAGTGGCAAAGTAAACAGATAAAAGTGATTAATGTGCCTCTAATTCAAAATATAAGATTGATACTAGGTTGAAGTTCATAGGAATAACTGTCAAGACACATATTGGAAGTCTTCTTTGGCTAAACCAAGAACATGAAAAATGTTTGATTTGTGTTGCTGACAGTTTGAAAGTTTTATTTCCTAATAGGCATAAAATTGACATGGTTAATGAAGTGGTTATAACCAGAACTGTATGACAAAGTGACCCTGTCATTTTAGTGTTTTTTTGGTGCCCAGGTCCCTGGGTTCATAAAATAAATGTTAGCTACAAGATAACTGAGTGTTTGGGGACATTTTAAATAAGATAATGCGTGTAAAACACTTAGTATAAGGTTTTGGATAGATATAAAATTACTTCTTAGAGTTCCAGTGTAGAGCAGTATACGCAAGAGTGTCAATTTTCTAAGAAGTGGGAGACAATTCTCCTCTTTTTCTAACACACAAAAGCATTGAGAAGCATTTCTTAAGCCTTCTTCCTTCATCTAATAAGGCAGGCTGCATTTACAGCACATGTGACTGGTGACCTTGGGCAAGCGACTCTAAGTAAACTATTCAGAGCAGGTCCCTGGAACTAGCCCATGCTGTCCAGATCTCTGGGTCACAAGATAAACTTAGCCTTTTGTGGCTAACTCCATAACCACATTCACTTGAAAACATGACCAATACAGGCCAATAGTGAACTTTTGCAAGTATGCTAAGTATAACAATTATGGCAAGTTTGGAAAAATAGCTTGAATTAATAAATGTATATTCTGAGACTTGAATTAACTTCAACCTGAAAAATCTTAATTTCTGTTTGTGGTTTTAGTCACTGCAGCTTTAGTATTTATGTTCTTCAATCATTCCACTTACTTTAGTTCCCTGAACAAACACACATCTACTTTTTAAAAATATTTTATTTATTTATTCATGAGAGACACACAGAGAGAGGCAGAGACATAGGCACAGGGAGAAGCAGGCTCTCTTTGGGGAGCCTGATGTGGGACTCCATCCCAGGACCCCAAGATCAGGACCTGAGCCAAAGGCAGACACTCAACCACTGAGCCATCCAGGTGCCCCCCCAAAACCATCTACTTTGGTGCCTTTAGTTTTAAAAATTGAATTCACAATGACTGAAGAATATCATTGCTTGTTATATTAACCTCCTGAGAGCACTGCATTGGGGACCATTTATCATGGTTGTTCCTGGTACACAGGACACCACTATTTATGGGAGTGGAGGTTGGGACACAAAATGATAGCATCACTGTGAATGGAAGAAATAAATAAAATCTAGGAGCACATTCCTTTCCTGTTTTTGTGCAGGGAGGAATGGATAGGAATCATTACAATTTGAGGCTTAAATTCACTTGTGAGGACTGAATGAAGTAATGTATATAACATAAGACTTAACAAATGCCCAACACACAGTAAGCATTCAGTAAAAATAGCTGTTCTTAGGATTGTCATTGTCACTATGGGGCGATATCATAGCCTCTCAGAATTACTTAGCTGTCTAGGGGGCTGGAGACTTTTGTTCAGAGAGCATAGAGTGGCTGGATTTGGGCTCAAACCTGATCAATTTTCTAAGAAGTGGGAGACAATTCTCCTCTCAGGGTTCTCTAGTCATGATCTGTCCTACCAGTATAATCCTTGCAGATCCTATACTTTAAGGGCTCATGGACTAGTTTGGAGTTATGCTGCCACAAGCCAAGGCTGCCTCTGACTAGCAGAAGTTGGAAGAGGCAAAGATCATCTCATAGAGACTTCAGAGGGAGCATGGCCCTGCTGACAACTTGATTTTAGATTTCTAGCCTCCAGAATTGTGTAATAATAAATTTCTGTTGTGTCAAGCCTCCTAGTTTATAGCATTTTTTACAGCACCCCTGGGAAAATAATACAGATAGGGAATACTGAAGATCAAGAGAAGGAAGGGAGACAAATAGAATTTCATCACTAGTGAAAATATGAGTTGTAGGGCCAAAGGTATTATTTATTTATTATTTTTTAAGGCAAAAAGGTACTGCTTGTGGATGATGGAAGTTTTAATTTTTAGGTAGAATAATGAAACTAATGTGACTCATGGCATTTGAATTTTGGATTCTTCTGCATTGGAACAATGTCCCAGTGAGACTAGTAACAAAGCCTTATGTGCTTCAAAGTGGGACTTTATGATTCCAAGAAATGGATACCCACACAATTTATTTGCTGCTAACACAAGAATGATGACAAAGCCAAATTCAAATCCCTTGCACAAAATTTGATGGTAGTTAGAACCCTCCTTCACTCGGCAGTGGAAAGGAAAAAGTTCAGATGATGTGTGTTTGATTTGGTCCTGAGTAGGTGACATTTTCAAAGGAGATGCTCAAAGGCAGCTCACTCAGATGCAGACCAGAACTAGGTGAGAGCTCAATGTTGACACTCAGTGGTCTGATTTTCCAAAAAGTGTTCTGATGATTGGTATGTGGAAAGGTATGGATGCCTATGAATGAAGGGGGATGTACGCTCATGAGAATGCTCACCTGTTGTGGTTGATTAGAAAAGAGGCATCACCAGGAACTGGAGAACAAGCCTGTGGGCTACAGAGCACTGCAATATTTTGTTTCCAAACTCCAGACCCCACATTCTCATTGCTCTTGGTTGGGTAATGGAGCTAAGCAATGGTGATGGTATGCTTGAGTTGAAATCCATTCACTGATGCTTTGCTCTATCTTGCAAGTTCTAGTTAATGCCCAAAAATCAGACCTGGAAAAAACCTGAGGATATATCTAGTTGAATGTCTTAAACTGACAAATTAGGAAACAGGGTCCAATGAGATGATTTGGCCAAGTTTATGTTGCCACGGTGCCATGTTTAGGAGCTGGGTCTTCTAGCTTTCAGTGCAAGTTTATCCATGATATAGCGCTGCTTTCTTCTCATTCATGATTACAAAGTCCTTATATTTTATTAGTTAACCATATTATCATGTTGAACGGAGGCAAATGTGAAATTTTGTCATTATATTTTTTCTATTTTGAA
Organism: Canis aureus; assembly: GCF_053574225.1. Classification (NCBI taxonomy): domain Eukaryota; kingdom Metazoa; phylum Chordata; class Mammalia; order Carnivora; family Canidae; genus Canis; species Canis aureus. Next base: position 8,996,874 of record NC_135618.1, read on the forward strand.
CGTTTTATATGTAAAATTTATTATTGATTAATTGTTAATTATGATTGAAACTGAAGATGTGAGACTTAGTTCCGCTTGTACTACTACTTCACAAGAGACACACAGAGAGAGGCAGGGACATAGGCAGAAGGAGAAGCAGGCTCCCCCTGGGAGCCTGATGTGGGACTCAATCCCAGAACCCTGGGATCACAGCCTGGGCTGAAGGCAGATGCTCAACCACTGAGCCACCCAGGTGTCCCAAGATTTTATTTATTTGAGAGAGAGAGGGACACAGACAGACAGACAGAGAGAATGAGCAAGGGGAGGGGTAGAGGTAGAAGGAGAAGCAGACTCCCCACTAAGTGAGGAGCCCCATGTGGGGCTTGATCCCAGGACACTGGGATCATGACTGGAGCCAAAGGCAGATGCTTAACTAATTGAGCCACATAGGTGCTCCTTAAGTCATTTAATTATTGATTCACTTCCTAATAAAGCCAAATAAATCCTTCTAATAAAGCTAATAACTCTTTTCAAAGATTCTTCTCCTAAGTACACACACACACACACACTCACACACACACACACACTCATGCATACACAAACATACATCCATCCAAAACAAACTTTAGAACATTTTTATAGGGTAATTATCTAATATCCCTCTGTTGTGAAATAAAACAACAGCTACACTAAAATGTGTTTTTATGTGCAAAGACATAATGAAAAAGTGTTGCTGTGCCTTTCCACTCATCTTAATGATTGCTATTGCCAACATAATTTAATGATTAGAAACTGGTATTTATGAAAGTCAGGAAAAACATTTGAAAAATAGCTTTATTTGGGGTGGGGGTGTTGCAAATAGTCATAGTCTTCCTGTGTGTGTGCTGAAGCTTTAGAAGGGTTAGGCAAATTGTTTTTGGAGTGTCTCATAGTGTTTCTGAAGTGACCTTATGAAGAGTGAAACCTGCCAATCTCACTTTATAATTTTGAACTGAAATCTGACTGCAAGTAAAAGCACTTAATTCCCTGTGTTTTTAGTTTCTGGTTTACTATGGTGAACAGCTCTGTGGTTGTTTCATCAAAAACTTGCCTAATTTATCAGAGGAACTTTTTTCTTTTATGAAGCTTCCCTTGTACACTTTTTTTTTTGACACTAGAATTTTATCCATTTGTTTTTTATTTTATTAAAATTTTAAAAATCTATTTGTTTTATATTGTTTTCCTTCAATCTATGCTTTCATTATTTAGATTTCATGTAAGGAATAGTAGTTCTTTTATTTCTGCCACATGGTTATAATTATTTGGATACATTTTTCATATTTAGAACAACAGAACAGGAGTTCAGAATTGATAATCCTGGAAATGATTGAATAGATACTTAAGTGCAAACATAGTAAGTGGTTCAATTATTTATCATTTAGATGCCTTTAAAAGACAATTGAATTCTGACTGTATTGCTTCTCATTTCTTTTTTCTCAATTCCCCCGAAGGTAACATTTATGCCATATACTTTTTTCTATTAACTGTCAAGAATTTAATTTGATAAAACTATATATCATGAGAACAAAGTTATTTATTCACTTGTGGCTCAATACTCATGTAACTTTTAAAAGTTTTATAATTAACATCCAATGCATTTGATATTATAGAAACCTATCGAAGGTTTTAAAATGATATCCTAAAAACAGTGATGCTTTATATTTTCAGAGTCATATATCACGGTCAATATATATGCCCCGAATGTGGGAGCTGCCGAATATATCAATCAATTAATAACCAAAGTTAAGACATAGATAATAATACACTTATACTTGGTGACTTCAATGTAGCGTTTTCTACACTCGATAGGTCTTCTAAGCACAACATCTCCAAAGAAACAAGAGCTTTAAATGATACACTGGACCAGATGGATTTCACAAATATCTACAGAACTTTACATCCAAACGCAAGAATACACATTCTTCTCAAGTGCACATGGAACTTTCTCAGAATAGACCACATACTGGGTCACAAATCAGGTCTTAACCGATACCAAAAGATTTGGATCGTCCCCTGCATATTCTCAGACCATAATGCCTTGAAATTAGAACTAAATCACAAGAAGAAGTTTGGGAGGATTTCAAGGTCATCATATATTAAATCTTCACTCAAACTTAGACAAGTCTTAGTCAAGGATTTGTACAATAGACAGAAATGGGCTGATTATAGTGAGCTTGAACTTGATATCAATTCAGAAAGTGTAGAGAGGAAACAGACCATAAGCAACAAAGTAATAGTAGGATATCTGTGAGTTGGGAGCATGAAACCAGAGGATTGATGGAGAACGTCTTGTATTGCATGGGGATACTTTTGACTGGAAGAAAGTTGAATTGTCAGATGAAATATAGTACTCCCAGTTGAAGCTGAATTTCAGATAAACAATGAATTTTTTTTAAGTATTAGTATTAGGAAATAGTAAATTTAAAAAGCATAAGAATTAGTATTAGGAAATGCTAAATATTGTTTATTGTTTATCTAAAATTCAGCTTTACCTGGGAGACCTGTATTTTTCCTAAATCTGGCAATCATACAAGGAAGACCTCTCTGAGGTGATGTCTGAGTTGAAAATTGGATGATGAGAAGGGCAAATGTCAGAAGATGAGTGAGGAAAGCATTTCAGGCAGAGAAAACTGGTAGGCAAAAGCTGGAAGATAGAACTTGATATGTTCAAGAAAAACAATATTAACTGTGGTTGGGAATGTGGCACAATATAAAGTTGGACAAATAGGTGAGAGAGATTAAATAGGGCCTTCTAAGCCAGGGAAGATTTTGATTTTGTTCCACATGCTGTGTAACTAGCCATTTGAGGATGTGAGTGGGTTGTGCATGTGTAGGGAGGATTGGGGGTGATATATGTGGCATACTACTGATTTTTAGTATAAAAATGTACTCTAGAGGTTGGATTGTAGGGCACTAAGTATGGAAGCAGAAAGGGTAGTTAGGAGGTTATCACGGTGATCCAGAGAGGAAAGGATGGTGGCTAGGGCTTGAGTGTTGATAGTGATGATGGAGAGAAATGAACTGACTGAATATGTTGTTCGTATATGTTGTAAGTGGAGCCAACAGAACTTGCCAACGGCTTGTTGTGAGTAAAGAAAGGAAAGAACCCCATCACTACTTTTTAGCATGAAAGTTCTTGGCTCAGTGTTTGGCACTGGTAAGCATCTAATAAATGCCAGTCTTATTAGAATCCTTAAAAATGGGAAATTAAATTTATTTACAGTAAAATCCAAAATAGGGATGCCATGGACTTATTAAGATGTTTTGGCAACTTTAACAGAAAAACTAAAATTCTTAATATAGTCTCGTTCTGTAGTCTCAAATCTCTGAAGCTTTAAGGTGCATTTATCCAGTAATATATTTTAAGGGTAATTATTCACTCTATCTTTCTGAGCAGTGATTCTCAGTCATGAAGCTATATTATCAGACTCTGGCAAGATGTGTGTATAGTTTGAAAAAGTACATTCAGTATATAAAAGTACATAAGTTTACAACGGAAATAAAAAAAGAAACCTCTTGTTTCAATAACATAAATTATAAAAAAGTAAAATTTAACAGAATCTTGGTTGGCATGGATATAGAGAAGTCATAGTGATTCTCCATTGCGGTACTTTCTTGGGGGACAATATCATGCAACCTTTGGAGATAGAGACAAAAATGATAGTCATCTCTGCTCTGGGCGGGGGGGGGGGGGTGCTCGAGGAATTCCTTCCATGCCGTCAAGAAGGACACAAGGCAAAATGCAGTCATGAAGGTTATGTAAGTATACAAAGGTGTAAAAGTTCTGTTTCATGATTTATTCTCTTGCCTTTCTTATCTACCATGCTCTTGGTGTCCAGGAGGACTACAGGTTCCTCCTGCATGGGATGATCATAGTGAAGTCTTAGGGAGAAGTGTACTCTTTTTTTTTCCCTTTATTTTCTTAACATTAGAGTAGAAAGATCCTGATAGCCCAAAACTACCAGATGAGGCTAAGAGTAAAGGCTCATGGACCAGACTGCTAAATGTCTATGTTTGTCTAGACCTTATTCTAAATGGGCCAGAAGGATCCTTGAAATCCATAAGGCACAACCTAACTCAGCGAAGAAAAGGAACTTAGAGTGATCTGGAGTTGAAAACTTACTTAACAATAGAGTACACATTTATCTAGAAAGTTCTGGAGCAGTTTTTGTACTGTAGGATTTAGAAGCAGTGCTGGTTTTGAGTCCCAGCTCATCAACATTCTAACCAGAGCATTGAACAAGTTACCTAAGCTCTCTGAGCCTTAGTTTGTTCATTTATAAAATGAGAATAAACGTGAATCTTCAGGATTGTTGAGAGAATTCTTTTTTTTTAAAGATTGTATTTATTTATTCATGAGAGACACAGAGAGAGAGGCAGAGACACAGCAGAGGGAGAAGCAGGCTCCATGCAGGGAGCCTGACGTGGGACTCGTTCTGGGGACCCCAGGATCATGCCCTGAGCCAAAAACAGACGCCCAACCACTGAGCCACCCAGGTATCCCTGTTGAGATAATTCAATGACAAAATGAGTATGATAGGTCTCAGCACATCTTTGCCTGCTCCACAATGGGCTCTCAACAAATTGTTGCCATTATTATTATAACTTAACTAAATTCCTGGTTAAAGTTCTTTTTTGGAGTCATGAGAAAATGAGGCTTTCAGAAACTAATTGGAAGAAAAGACTTCAAAAAATCAGTGTAAAAGTAATAAAGAGAATATATATATAAAAGGAGGTATATAAAAGGAGACCTTAATTCAAATGGTATACCTTTGGGAGCTTTTCTTTTGGAGGAGCTCTTCTGGGTTACATTCCATGGTTGATTGAAGAAGTAGTAGGAAAACAACTTTAGGGTAGAATCAGGAATTTCAACAACATACTTGGTTTGATGGAAACCATCTCATATCTTAAAGATGAGCATAAAATGATCTTTAAAAGAAGGTCATTACTTTAAAAGAAGAAATTTTAAAAATTTGAATATAAAAATACACCTAGACACTATACTCAAAAAGACATTGATAATTACTTTTATTTTAAGGACCTATCGTGTCAGAACATGTCACTGTAATAGCACACTTTTCAATGGAGTGGCTCTTTGAATGTTGTAGCAGAAACTACTAGATGCCTACCAAAAACTGTTCTACTTCTTGGAGCAAGACACAGAGCTACACAGCTACCTTGTGGTTTTAGCTTCCCTTCCAGCCTATGGTTGGGTATGGTCATATAACCATGTTGTCCCCAGGGGGATATGAGCAGAAGCATAGTGTGATACTTCCTAGCCTGGCCTATACAAAATTTCATATGTGCTCTTCTGTAGGCTTTTTCATGGGATCCATGAGACTTCTTTTGAAGACAGCAGTGCTTTGGGAAGCTGAGGTGAATGGCTGGATGGAAAAGACCTACCACCTTCCAACCTATCAGTCCTGGACTTGATTGAGAAAATAAACAAGAAACAATGACAAAAATTCCACTGTGACTGATTCATCATATTCTGGACTTGTTTGCACTTTGGCCTTCTAAAGACTTTTGGTTAAAGTGGTGTTTTACATTAATTCTTTGAAGCTCACTGATCTGCAAATAACAAAGATAGATAATATAAAAATAAAAAACAGTGAAAAGGATTATAGGGGAAAGAAGAGAAAATGAGTGGGAAATATAAAAGAGGTGACAAAACATGAGAGACTCCTAACTCTGGGAAGGGGAGGTGGGCGGGGGGATGGGGTTACTGGATGACAGGCACTTGATGGGATGAGCACTGGGTGTTATACTATATGTTGCCAAATCGAAATCCAATAAAAAATACAAAAAAATAAAGGTATAAAGAAGAAAATATTTAAAAATGTCATACCTTGATACAAAGTAGACAGAGACAAAAATGGAATGAAAAGAAATGAAAATTCAGACATGTTCTCAAAAGGAGGGGAATTACCCTTTTAAAAATATAGGTTTCTTTCACTGAAAAGTATTCTAAAATTTTCATGTCCCCACACTTTGGGTCAATGAACATTATTACCTATGACAGGTGAAAAGTCTAAACAGAAGCCAAGAACTCATTCAATGCAGATACCTTATCTAAACTTTCCACATGTCTTGTTCATTCTTTGGCTCTGGTAGAAATGAAGTGGCCTCAATTTTTAAAAATTAAATATCTAGAATAAATATTGTACTTTGGTCATAGTCATAAAACGGAATATCAAAGTACAATCCAAAGTCAGGGATAGATTCTTAGATTTATGTTTAAAAAGAGTGACTTGAAAAATTCTGGGAAAAGAAAGCTACTTTCCTCTTTCTCCTCCAGGAGTTGGCTGTTAATCTGGGGTCAGGCTACGTTAAATATGCATATTTATTTTATCAAGTAATTCACTTACAAACTTACTGTATTTCAGGTACTCTTAAGAACTGGGCATACGAAGACCCTGATGCCGGGCTCTTTCTCTCCAGGCCTGGGCAGACCAATGTGGGAGACAGATAAGCACATGTTGCAGAGCAGTATGGGAAATGTCTTAAGGAAGCCTACCATGCAAAGAGGTAAGTGATGTGGACAGAGACATTCTTCCACATGCAGAAGCCAAACAAGCTGTTCAATAAATTTACCGGGTTAGCTTGATTCTTGTCATGTTGCTGCTAATTTTCAAATTGATGACTAAAAGAGAATACAAAGGGCCATACACAAATACCTAGGCAGTTACTTATAGAAATTTCTTTGAGCAGCTATTTAGAATCAAAATAAGGTTAGTTTAAACACCCTCTATTACGATGCCTATCAGGAAGACTTTTCTGAAGACTACAATTACAAATGCAAACAAGCATCCTGGGAACAAATTGATTAGTAAATGTGAGTGTCTCTTCCCTTGCTTAACTTAGTCATTGTTTCTAATGTTTTGAGGTCTCAGAGAACCATGTGAGTCAATGAACCACATGTAACCGAGGACAGAAGGTTCTGATTGAAGGCTATTTTTTAAAATTTTTATTTATTTATTTTTTTAATGTTTCACAATATTAAAACAAAAGATTGAAGGACAGAATCTTAAAGATGCGTGAGCGGGGATTTCTTCATTTAGATACTAAATGAAGTATCAAGATACTATGATGTCCTTCCTCTTTCAACCTTTATCTGCTTTCAGAAATGCTTTGTTAACATGAAATGGACTTATTCTGCTAAAGGCTTTTCCCGTTATTTATTGTTGTGTAATAAACCATAGCCAAAGCTTGGTTTGAGTGGCTTAAAACAACACTCTTCATTTTTCTTACAAATCTGCAATGTGGGCAGGACTTGTAGGGATGATTGTTTTTTTTTCCCCACATGATGTCAATGGGAATAGTTTGGCCGTGACTAGTGGATCCACTTCCAAGAACACTCTTTTCATAGCTAACAAGCTGGTGTTGACTGTTGGTTGGTAGCTTAGATGGGAAACAAGTCTGGGGACCTTCTTTCTTTTCCACTTGGGCCTCCTCCTTGGGATGCTTGGGCTTTCTCAAAATGTGGTTTCTGGGTTCCAAGAACAAGAATTCCAAGAGACAGGAAATAGAACTACCTGTCTATTAAAGTTCAAGCCCAGACATGATCATAGCTTTACTTCCACAATCTATTGGTCAAGGTTGATACTCACATTCAAGAGAACATACACCCCCACCTCTCTATTGGAGGAGTGTCAAAGACATCTTTATTCTTCCATTAATGCCAAAGCTGAATCCTATTTCCTATTTCTGTCTTTGTCAAACATTATGAGAGTCTTGGAACCAAATGCAGTGAAGGGGGAGAGTCATACTAGCAAATAAATGAACGAGAAGGATAAATCCAGATACAGTAGGCTTTTGAATCCATAAATGATTTTTTTTTCATAAATGATTTTTGTTGCGGTTTGATTAACATACTGTCCCCAAATGCTTTGCTTTTGCTGTTGCAGAGATATAGTGACAGAGATAAGGAGTTAGGGGAGATTCCTCTCAGCTCAATCTCAGTGAACTCACCATTCTAGGAGTTGTTCTCCTTGTCTTGTCTTTCTTCCTATGCTTTCATCTTTGGCTAATTCCAGGTTCTAATTTTGTTCTCTCCTATTTATTGCTTTGTGCTCATTTCTCAAAATCTAATGATTGTTTTTTACTCTGTATTTTTTTAATCCATACAACCAACTTTGTCCTTCCTCCCCTCTCTTTTATCTTTCTTCACATCTACTACTATAATTTAAATAAATAACAAATGTGGTGAAAATGGTTATCTACTTAATCTGAATCTCAAAGAACATATTGAAAAGACAAGTGATTGATAAAATGCTTTATCATAGGAAAAAAAAACAAAAAACAAAAACAAAACAAAAATGGGAATATCTTGGTATCTGGAGCCAAAAAGCATTTTCTGTTAGAATCATTTATTTTATGAGGCAACCTAATACTACTGTATACCTAGACATATTAAATGTGCTTTTAGCTGTTTATTTGCATCTTGGAGATCCTTGTTAGTTTTATGTTTGTTAGGACCTTAAGGAGTCTTGGTCAGTTGCATCACAGCTCTTGCCCTCAGGGGGATCTTAAATTAGTTTAAACATGAAATTAGACTGATCTTAAATTAATCTAAATATTAAAAACCCTTTAAAACATTAATTACCTTAAAGCTTTTCGTTAATGATACATTCATTTTTAGATGCTTATTTTGATCTTAATTTACCAAAAATGATTTCATGGTTCATTTTCAAAGAAGAAAAAAGTAAAAGCAACCAACTCAGCCAACTTTGTGAAACAAGGAAATAAAGTCTTACTTCTCAAAAGAGAAAAAAAAAAAAAAAAAAAGAAAGAAAGAAGTAATTTTCCTTCTGTCTCCATTTTCCTTATTTTTTCTTAAATAGCAAATAATACAAAAGCAAAAATGGTAGCAAGATAATAAGGTTATTTCACATCATTATTTGCTGAAGGTCAAGTTCTAGAAGTGCATGTTCTTACCTTCTTCCTACTTATTTTCAAAATGAAAACCCTTAGATTAGAATCTTATAATAGGGTTAAGATCCCTATTAGTTGTTCATATTATTTTTTTCTGGACAGCTTATACTCTGGGAGCACATGAAGCTACACTTGATTGCTGAGCAGGGGAAAAAGTATCCCTTTTTTGATCAAAGATTGGAGCTAGGCCCGGGTCCTAATTAAGCTTAGTACTGACTCCTTGCGATATAACTTAATGTAATAGGCACAATTAAATATTTTCTTTGGCTAAATAGAATTATTATGTTAAATTATAGGAGAAAAAGTCATGTCTTAAACCATATATCTTTTAAAACCTAATGATCAGGATGATATTTTTGCTGTGATTGGTGAGAAGATCTTTCATTCATTTATCAGCGCACATTTATTACATATCATTTGAGGTAGTTTTGAGGCCTCTAATGGGAACCAGTAAATAGCACTCACCTTCATGACCAGGTTTTAAAAAATTAATTCAACAAATGGTCAAATATTTATTGGCTGCCTATTGTAGTCTAGACACTGTTCTAGAAATTGAGATATAATTTTTGAAGAAAGCAAAAATTTCTGGTCATGTGGTTGGTTACATTCTACTAAGAATAGATAGGATGAGCACAAAAGATGATCTTTACTAACAATAAAGTTGGAAGAAGTGGCTTAGTGAGAGACTTGAATCCTGGATCAGTCAGACTCCCGTGTGCCCATTCCCAGGCAGTGCTAGACTATGATAGGACTACTTATGTGGCGGACAGACCTATGCCAACAGCTAGCTCCCTAGAGGAAGAAATGGGGAGAATGCCCTGTTTTTTCCAAATTTATCAGTCTGATAAGCCATTCCATCCCTCTTGGGTGAAGTGAGTTCAGGAGAGAAGTGAGGTAAGTTTTAGGGAGTATTAGATGTGTAAGGCAACCATATCCCCTTTTAAATTTAATTCTTGCTTCTTGGGGTACCAGGGTGGCTCAGTTGGTTGAGCTTCCAACTCTTGGTTTTGGCTCAGATCATGATCTCAGGACCCTGTGGAAGGCTTTGCATGTGGCTCAGAGGCTGTATGGGATTCTCTCTCCCTCTCCCTTTGCTCCTCCTGCGGGTGTTCTCTCTCTCTCTAAAATAAATAAAATCTTCCAAAAAAAAAAATCTAATTGTTGCTTCTTCGTTGCACACGATAGGCTGAAATCTCCAAGGCCAGGGAAAAAGCAAGTGTCAGTAAGTTTCCACTCCATGGAATCACACAGATAATAGCAATGTTCAACAGGACATCTCATTTTTCAGGTGAGATAAAATCTACAGTGTTTACCAAGTAGTTATGGTATGTAAGGCATTGTGCAGGGCAGCAACAGGGGGAGAGGTAGATCACAATGATACGTTTCAGCCCTTGAGGAGCTTGCATCTCTTGGGAAGCCAGACAAACACCAACAACAAAACCATAGTAGAATTTGCGAAAAGAGCTTCTGGGAAATATTTTGACACTAGGAATTGCAAAGTTTTCCCTTAGGAATTCATTCAAGCTAGGCTTTGAAGTTCCAGATCAAATGTTATCTTTTCCACGGAACCTCCTTTGATTCCCACAACAGGAATCAATCTCTCTTTCCTCTAAATTCCCATTGCAATCTACCTATCCTATCATCCCTTATTGCACTTATTATTCTATACCTTACCTACTAGTCAAATGTCATGAGTCTATTATTTCTCCTTTATACCATAAGCTCATTCAAGCCAGGAAGCATGTCTCACATACACGAGGTATTTGAGAAATGGTTTTCAACTGAATAATCAGTAAGCCTACAGCGTAGACAGTCTGTTGAAATGGTTACTAATATCTCTCTCCCATAATTTATTTTTCTAATGGAATTGAGGTGGTGACATCTTTTTTTTTTTAGATTTTATTTATTTATTAATGAGAAACACAGAGAGAGGCAGAGACACAGGCAGAGGGAGAAGCAGGCTCCCCCTGGGGAGCCTGATGTGGGACTTGATCCCAGGACCCTGGGACCACGCCCTGAGCCGAAGGCAGACGCTCAACCACTGAGCCACCCAGATGTCCCGAGGTGGTGACATCTTCATGTCTCACCCTGTGTACAATCACGAACACATGAGAAGAGGTTGGAAGAGGTTACCCCAATCACTTGTTTACCTGCCTGGTCCTTGTGATCGGATGTTCATTTACCTTGGTTGTTCCAGTCTAAGTATCTGTCACTTATGGCCCTTCTTATAGGAAAGGGAGGATTTCTACCAGAATGATTGTATGGACCTTGATCCGGAGAGAGACAAGGGTTGTATGTTTTTGCAGCTGCCTTCTATGAACAACTTGGTAGCATGAGACTCCATCATGCTGTTTGAACTCTTGTTATTTTATCTGTGGCTCTTTCTGAGATTTTATGGCCCATGCCTGATTTGAATAGCACAAATATAATGAGAAACAGATTATAAGAGCACAACTAAAATTTTTAGAGAAGAATTATCTGGAGTTGTTTCTTCCAAATTCTACAGTCTATCGCCATTAAGACAGCAGTGAAAGATTTGCTGCAGTGTTTACTCAGTGGCCCCAAATAACAGACAAACAATATTTGAATGCCAGTCTAGAATCCCAAAGGAATCTAAATTTTCAAGGGCTTGAATGTGTGACTGAAGACTTGGCCAGGCCAATAACTGGTGCCGGCAAATGCAGAAATGCTGAAAACCCCATTTCCACGCTAGATTTCTTACTGGTCTGGCCATCTTTGTAAGTGTGGCTCTGGTCTGAGCTGGCAAAGCTTCTTGGGGTTTCACTTTACTTCTGAAGCTCAATGTTTCAACTGTGTGGTTTGGCTCCTGCTAGATGGCATCGAGGGCTTTGGATGAAACTCCTTACGTTTGAGGCTGCGTGAATCAAATCTGATGAAAAGGCATACTGGAGAGTACTTCTCTTCTTTTTTCTCAAGTGCCCCAGCCCCGTGGTGACTGTCATTCCTGCTGTGCTGTGTGTAGTCTTCTAGTCTTGTTTTCCCTCACCGCTATGGCATTCTTGTTAAAGAGATTTTTAATTGATTTGATAAAGATGCTTCTTATAAAGATGCCTTAATTAGGTACTCTATGTTCTGATGGCATGAACAGAAATACCACTTTCCAGGGCAAAGTGAACATTTTCCAGGATAACTTGTAATCCTGGCTAATTCCGAGGGACACTTAGGAAAACTCATTAGAGTGGAAATGCTCCACCAGAGAGTAAATTCAGTAGGTTTGATTAAGTTAAGCTGCTCCAAATAAAGAACACAGAGAAATGCACATCGGTTATTCTCAGGCTTCTGAGGAAACCCCAGGTCTTTCTTGTGTTTATGACATTGTTTAGTGTAAATTATGTGCCTGCAGTTTGCTGTGCTCTAGAGCAGTGAGTGATTCTCAATCAGGGGTGATTTTGCCCACCAGGGGACATTGGTAATGTCTGAAGATATGTTGGGTTGTCACAACTGGCAGGGATGGGAATAGGAACAGTGGATTGAAAATGGCATCTAGTGGAGAGGGGCCAGGGTGCTGTCAAACATCCCACAGCATACAGAACGGTGCCCTACCCCTCGCCCTCCAAAGATTGATATGACCCAAGAGGTCAGTACTGCCTTGTGAGGAAACCCTGGTCTAGAGATAACTAACAAGCAATCCTGATTCTTGTTCTTAATGAATTTTTATATTATAGCTGGGAGGAGAGTAAAAAAGAATCAGTGGGACATTTTAAGAGTAGTAATTGCAGCTACGGTGGTATTTCTCTGAAGGAGAGAGAGAGCAAACCAGCTCCTTGAATCTGATAGATGCCTGAACCTTAGTGGGCTCATAGGGAATTCAGGCTGGTCCTAAATGTTGTAAACTCAGAAAATTAAACTTTAGCAGTTTGTCAAGGGCAACTGGGCATCCACAAGCTTCTACTCTGCTGCAGTAGTCAATCATTTGAACTGGACAATTTTCAATGTAAACATGTATTTCTATGTTTCTTTTGAGTTAAATGCCATTTGTTTGAAGAAATCTGTGGAGGAGGAGAATTTTCCCAATGTGACAATCACAAAACTGAGAATGCGTTTTTTGGATCTTGGCTCTCAAGCTACAGATGACATGTTGTCTGATATTTAGCATGTATTTAGCAATATTCACTACAAAATTTCAGGCATTTACGATGGGTCAGACACCGCGAGGGCTCTGTTGGGTTTCAAATGCTTATGTTTTGGGGCTCCTGGGTGGTATAGTCGGTTAAGTGTCTGATTCTCGTTTCAGCTTGGGTCATGATCTCAGGGTGGCAAAAGCAAGCTTCGGGTAGGGCTCTGAGCTCAGTGCAGAGTCTGCTTGAGGTTTTCTCTCCCTCTCCCCCTACCCCTCCTGTTCGTGCTTTCTCAAATAAATTAATATATTAAAAAAAACAACAACAACAAGAAAACCCAAATGCTTATGTTTTAATGATAGGTCTACTGGAAGCCTCTGTCTCTTTACAACCCTGTGGCATTAATAAGCAAAAGTGTTAAAGTGATGTGCAGTCTGAAGAGCCCCATCCTATTAGCGGCACTAGCTTGAAGATTATCACACCACATCTCTTAAATTTTCTCTTTATTCCTGCTGCTACACTCCCCATGCCCCCTTTACCCACCAAGTTTTGCCTCTCATTTCCTTTCATCTACCACCGTGATCCTGGTTTCCCTTTTGATCTCCTGCATATATTTCTGTAACCTAGTAGAAATTAACCTTCCTAAAGGCTAATTTTGTGTCTGGTTCAAAACCCTTCAATTGTAGAGCCCCGCCTACACAATGAAGTCCTAATTCTAGTCATTCCAGGAACCTCTCTATCCTGTCCCAAATTTTTCTTTAAGCAGGTGTTTTCATAGCTCTTCACACATCGTATGCTTTAGCCAGACAGAGCCACCTGCCATTTTCCCACACATTCTGCACTGTCTCGTGCCTTAGATGTTCTCACTTGCCCTGTTCCTTGTTCAAAGGAGACCTTCTCTACCCCTTTACTGCCCATACGTATCTTATTTCTTCAAAGGTGAGTTCAAATGCACTGCCTTCAAATTTATTCAGCTGGAAGTTCTTTGCCTTCTCTGAATTCCTTTCTCTCTTTTTATTCAATGATACAAAGTGCTTTGGTCTCGATTTATTTGCTAGGTGCTATTCCCTCAGTTAAAAAAAGAAACCCATATGAGAAGGAAAGACAGAGAATGGTGTGGGTAGTGCTTCTCAAACTTTAACGTACCCATGGATCACCTGGAATTCTTCTCAAAACCAACCACATTCTGATTCAGTAGTACGGGCTGGAATGTGAGATACTGCATTTTCAACAGGTTTCTAGGTTCCTGCTGCTGCTACTCCATGGGCCGCAGTGTAACTAGCAAGGGGGAATAGGATTTGGAATAATGCCTGTGAACAGAGAGAACAGTCATTGCCAAAGTCAGTTGCAGGTTAGCTGCAAGTAACTAGCAGGCTCCCTTGTGCTGAACAAATCTTCTAGGATTTGAATATTACAGCTTTGGGTTGCATTTCTGGCTTCACTGTTTCCTAGATGTGTGGTCTTCTACGAGTCAGTTAATCTCCCTAAGCCTTAGCTTCACCTTTTGCAAAATGAAGGTAATAACATGTTTGTCAGTCTCTGCTGTCTCTAGCGTGTCCCAGCAGCCCCTAGTTATTTGCTGTCTGCCAGCTCAGTCCTCCTAAAGGTCTACGCAGTTAGAAGTCATTCTGAGTCTTGTTTTGGAGCCCCCTCGCAGTTATTAAGAGTGGCTGGACAATGGTGCTTTGTGGTTCTATGACTTGTGTCTGGCTTGGGGGAATCTTGGTACAGGGGGCACTTGGATGAGTTTTGGATTTCAGCCTCCTTACCTAATCTCTATCATGGGTGGGTCAAGTTTCAAAGGGTCTTCCATCCTGGTATTTGATCTTCACTTAGTCACCTGCTGGGATGATAGACTGACTTTTAATTCCCATGACTTAGTTATGGTTAATACCTTGCCCCTAGTGCTAGCCGTGCCCCTGCTGGCATGGATCTCTTTGCTCTTATGCTGAGGCCTTAGCTGCCTACACTTTGCCATTTCAAACTGTTCTCAGTGCTTTACACAGATTAACTCATTTAATTATCATAGTAATGGTACAAGGTAGGTTCTGTTATTCTCATTTTATGGGTGAGGAAATGAAGATTCCAAGAGGTTGAGTGATTTGCTCAAGGTCACATAATAAGTAGGGGAAGCAGAAGCTGCAAAAGACACATTTTCTGATTAAAAACTCATTTTTGCTCCTCTCACTAAAAACTGTGACCTCTACTACAGAGGACCCCTCGTGTATCCTTAAGGGATCCAGATCAGTATTTCTTCTCTTTTGGTTGAGAGGAGGGGTGGTAGGAGCCACCCTGTACTCCTTCAGGAGGTTGTATAGCTGGTGGGCTGTGCTGTGAGGATGCTAAACCTATTTCCACTTTGCTATATCATGATGCCAGAGATTGATAGAGGAAGAGGAAAGTATTTCCTTTTGGCTGACATTTGGGAAGTAGCAACAGCTTATTGAGAACTTCCAGTTGTGCAAGTCACCTTGCACTGGAAAAACTTGCAAAGTGAAACTAGAAGTGTTTGAAATTTAAAGTATACCTGTTTTAGTTAAATACTCTAACAGATGGTTAGTTTTATCCAGAACACCACATAACAGCATCACTTAATCTCTTTTTTTCTTCCTCTTTCCCCTTTCATTTTATTTTTTTGTCGGTATTCTTTATTCCATGGACATCTAAATAATTAGGATTCTGTTATAGGCACATGAAAAGAACGAACTTTATAGTTTTTCAGTGTAAGATAGTTACTCTTCCGCTTAATGATTTTTCATTTAATAAAGTGTTTATTTCTTATATGTGATCTATAATAAACGTGATTAATTTTTAAATTTTATTTATTTATTTATTTATTTATTTATTTATTTATTTATTTATTTGAGTGGGGGTTGGTGGTGGGGAGGAGCAGAGGGAGAGTGACAAGCAGACTCCGTGCTGAGCACAGAGCCTGACATGGGGCCTGATCTTATCACCCCGAGATCATGACCTGAGCCAAAATCAAGAGTTGGATGCTCAACAGATTGAGCCAGTCAGGCACCTCTAGCTTTATTTTTATTGCGGTTAAATATGCATAACTTGAAATTCATCATTTTAATTATTTTAAAGCATAAAATCCAGTGGTATTTAATACAATCTTAATGTTGTGCAACTATACAACACTATAGTAGTTTTATAACATTTCATCACCATAAAGCAGTGTCTTCCCATTCCCCACTCCTCTTGGCTTCTGGAAAACACTGATCTTCTCTCAGCCTTTATGGGTTTGCCTATTCAGGATATTTCATGGAAATGAAATGATGCAATATGAGCCATTGTGTCTGGCTTCCATTAGCTTTCACATAGCATAATGCTTTGCAAGTCATCCATGCAGTAGACATCAGTATGTCCTTCCACAAAGTGACTGAATAATTTTGGTTCATTATATGGATATACCTCATTTTGTTTTTCCATTAATCAGTTGATAGATAATTTGTGTTTTTATCTTTTTATTTTATTTTTTAATTTTTTTTAATTTGTGTTTTTAAAATACTGTATCTTTGTAATATATTTTGAAATCAGTAAGTGTGATGCCTCCAGCTTTATTCATTTTTCTTTCTCTTCCTTCCTTCCTTCCTTCCTTCCTTCCTTCCTTCCTTCCTTCCTTCCTTCCTTCCTTCCTTCTTTCCCTTTCCTCCTTTCCTCCTTTCTTTCTTGAAGCTCATGACCGTGAAATTAATACCTAAGCTGAGATCAAGAGTCAGATGCTTACTGACTGAGCCACTCAGGTGCCCATCTTCATTCTTTTTTCTAAAGATTGTTTTGTCTCTGCCTCTCCTACCTATCTCCATGCAGCCCTTTTATCTTTTGTTGTGGAGGTGCTTTTCATCTAGTTTTCAGGACTTGAAAAAAATTGTTCCTAAGTAGCTGTAAAGATTTGTTGTGTCTATGGGAGAAGGAGCTGGGTTCAGGGTCTTCCTACTGTGCCATCTTGAACCATCCTTTCTAGTTACTCTTGTATTTGCTAACTTCTTTTAAGAGTCATGATTACTTAATTTTTTTTTTCTTTTTGCTGAGGATGGTGGTGTTGACTAAAACTAATGTATACTGAGTCTTCTGAATTGGGAAAATAGCTCATGGCTGTAGACCTGCTATTGTGTGAATTTACAATGTAGTCTTGTGAGTCTGGCCATATCCCTGAGACAGAGATGATCCCTCTGTCTCTCTTGTGTAACTCTGAAGTGCTAGATGTTTGAGTGTACATATCAAGTGGTGAGGGCTGAGCCAATTTAACATGCTATTGGCTCTCTCAACCACTGGGGAAGTTTGGCTACACATTCCCTGCTGATTTTGCTCAAGTATTTTGGATTCCTTGTCGATGATGCAGCTTGGTGTTCTCATTAAATGGAAATTTCTCTTGACAGATGGATACAATTTTTTTTTCAGATGGATACAATTTTATTGCCACTGACCTATTTATGATTGAGAATGTCCTATAGGAAATGTGGAATTTGCAACAAAGTGAAAGAACTCCTAGCTACCCAAACTACTCAAGACTACTTAAAACTGTTCAAGTGCATGGAGGAGAGGGAAGGAGGCTATTAAATTCACTGGTAGGTTGGTGATTATATAAATAATATTAAAGCTTCTATTAGTGCTACTCCATTAGTTTAGGCAGTATGTATATCTCCATGCAGACAATTACATCTCATATTTAAAAAAAGTTTGTCTTAGCTTCTCCCTGGGACCTTCTCCCTGGGATACTTTGATCCTTACCAATCCCTGCCTACTTCTATCCCCCGTAGTACTTTAGCTATTATACTCCTGTTTTCTGGTCATTTTGTGAGTATTCTTCACATCTTCAGTGAAGGATAACGAATACTCCATGAAAATAGCATTTTTATTTTGGTACTTTACTATGCCTAGCATGATGCAAAACATAAAAGATATTCTCCATAAATACTTGTTGAATTGATTCCTCTAGCTGGACACATAGCAAAGCATATATTCTCACATGAGATTTTTGACAATACAAAGCCTCTTCCAAACTTCAATTTCTTGGAAGGAATCTAGGAGGGAAAACCACTGAGACAATAAGATTTCAATTAATTTGCATCATTGATAGAGGCCTTTGATTAACCTGGATAATCTATTGAAAACCCATTTTTGAACATCCTCAAAAAATATACTAATTAGCTTTTCAGCCTTAATAATTGTAATATACATGTAAGTGAATCCGTTTAGTTTTAGTTTTAGGTTTTTTTTGTATATTTTTTATTGGAGTTTGATTTGCCAACATACAGTGTAACACCCAGTGCTCATCCGGTCAAGTGCCCCGCTCAGTGCCCGTCACCCAGGCATCTCCTCCCCCCGCCTGCCTCCCCTTCCACTACCCCTTGTTTGTTTCCCAGAGTTAGGAGTCTCTCATGTTTTGTTACCCTCTCTGATTTTTCCCACTCATTTTCTCTCCTTTCCCCTATAATCCCTTTCACTATTTTTTATATTCCCACCTTGTGTTAGATGCTATGAAAGAAACTAACTGGAGGAGACCTGTTTTATGTTAAAGACTAAGGAGATCCAAGCTGTCTTAGACAGAGACACGGGCTTACAGAACATAGAATATGGAACAGAACTGGAAGGATGGCCTACCAGAGTGGAAAGCACTGCAAATGCAGAAATGAAAAAATGAGTGGTGAGAATTCAGGCGTGAAGCATTGCTTGTTTGTGTTTGTGGAATATTTAAGGAGTTAGAAATGAGAACAACTTAATTTGCAGGATAGAGAATTTAAAATTTACTCATTTGTGGGAGAGTTCTGCACGTTTGACTCTTTCCTTTGTCTTCCTTGTGCCTGGGGTTTTGTCAGTGGAGTAAGACTTTCCCTGTGGCCTGGAGATCAGCCACAGGGGATAAGTGAACCAAATGGCATCTGTATGCTTCATTTAGTGGGAGCATGTCTGGTGAGGAAGCAGTCCCTACACGACTTTGAGCTGGGTACTTACCGCCTCCGAACCTCAGTCTTCTGTTCAGAAAACAGGTGGGGCGCCTGGGCTCAGTCTTGAGCATCTTGACTTGGTTTCAGCTCAGGTCATGAACTCAGGGTCATGAGATCAAGCCCGGCATTGAGCTCAGCATGTAGTCTGCTTGAGATTCTCTCTCCATCTCCCTCTTCCCCTCTCTCCCCCACTTCCTTTGTCTAAAATAAATAAATCTAAAAAAAAGAAAGAAAGAAAGAAAGAAAGAAAGAAAGAAAGAAAGAAAGAAAGAAAAAGAAAGAAAACAGAGGTGTATCAGAATGCTGAGTTATTAGGTAAAGGCTGTTTTCTGTTGTATCCCCAGTAATTCACGTGGTGTCTGGTACACTGTAGGTAAGAAATGGTCTCTGAGTACATAAGGTTATCTGTGAAGACTACTGAGCAAGAGCAATTGGTTTTATATTTTATCCCCAGATGAAGCCAATTCAGTCAGTGTCTTCCTTTCTCTAAAAGCAGCCATTTTGAGAAATGGATGGCTTGACTGATAGACTGTCTGGCTTTCTTGGGGCCTAAGGTGAGGTCTCATAAAAAAGGGAAGGAACTCTCTTTTCTCTTTCCACTGATGTCTATGAGAAGAACTTGAAAAATCTAAGTCCCTAGTCTCTTTGGAGACTTATGAAGAACCCAAGTGGCTTAACAGATGTGAAAAGCTCTGGAAAATTTTAAGCAGTGAAGCCAAACTTCACTTGACTTCCTGAACACCTTTCTCAAGCTGTAGCTGCCTTCTGTAGCATGAAGGCCTTCCCCTGGGAAGCCAGTAAAGTTTGGGCCCAGAGCATCCTCTCATCTTACCTATTCTACATCTTGTTTGTTTCCCTTGAACTGAGGAATCTCAGTGAAAGGCTCCGAGGAGGTTACGTATTTTTAAGTTTCTCTTTAAAATGTCTAATAGTCCTTGTTAGTCCACTTGAAGGTCATAAAGGATATAGGAAAGTGTGGCTGGCTATGCTTGATCCTGTTTTCGCTTATATAATTCATAAGGGCCATCCCATTGCAGTTTGGCATAGTTTTGTACTGTTGTCAATACTGATGTCATACTTTATAATGGAGGGTGCTTTCCAGCCATTTATTACAGAAGCCTCTGTTATCAGTGGTAAATAGTTCTAAGAGGCTGTTCATCACACAGATCTGTCTGCTTTATAGTTTCAGTGAAAACAGAGTTTGCCAACGCTAAGAGGCATATTCAGTAAAATAACTGTTTTCTTTCTTTTTTTGGGGGGGTAGTTATGAAGTTTTCAAAACTCTGGGTAAAAAAATTTGTCCTTTGGTGCTCATTTTTGTATTGGGCAAAAAAAAAGTGGTGTGGAGATATTACTGAAGGATTTGATCAACTCTAGACAGGAAAATTATGGAACCGCTCTTTAAGTCAACTATCTGGTAAAATTTGAAAGTTTATATGATTGTTTAGGTGGTTGTTTTCCAACACAGCCCTCTGAGACCCATCAGAATAGCAAAACATTTAAGTTTTGGAGTCAGATGAGACTGGATTCAAATCCTTTCCCAATCACTTATTAGATGACTAAGTGAGAAGAAACCGGTCAAATTGCTGACATTGGATTTCTCACTTTGACCTTGGGCAATCATTCTACTTAAAGGCCCTGAACCTGATTTTCCTCTGCTATAAAAGAGGGATGATGCTGTCTTTTTTGAAGACAGATCCTTACTGTAAAACCCAGAACAGTGCCTGTCCGCAGTATACCTTTGCCCAATGGTTCTTCTTCCCTCTTTTCTTATTCTTCTCTTACTGTTTGCCATCTCACAAAGAAATAGCCAAGAACAAAGAGTTTAAGTGGTAAAGGGAGTCAAAAGTTAAAAAAAAAAAAGAATAAGAAATCTTTTGGTTGGAGACCGTCCCAGACAGCTAATTTTCTTGCTGGAAAGTATATTTCTTCTTTTCTCCTTGAAAATTAGTATGGGAGATTTTTTTCTATTATAAACCCCATCCTGGTAGGAAGTGTAGAGTGTTCGACATTCACAGAGGACTTTCTAAATGCTTGGTATGCACAGAACACTGTTGGGGGCTTTTAGGAATGGAATTTGAAGGACTCCAGAAAGGGATAGGTCACACAAAGGAATTTCCATGCTCTCTATGCTCAAAAGCTGTGTAAACTGACTCAGGAGTAGGACTCCTCTGTGTCAAGACTTGCTTGAGGAACTCTCCCTAGGGCTAAGAGGGCTCTCTATAGGAAATAGGGGTACCACAGCTGCATCCTGGGTGTCATGTGCTCCATTCCTTATTAAACCTCATCACTTCTCTCAGTGACCAAAACTGCAGGGGCTTTGGGCCATTTCTACCATGAGACACAAGGGAAAGCAGAATTGGCTGTCTCTTTTGGGACAATGACTCAGACCTCAGGAATGTATTCATATTTTTAATGAATACATCAAGTACCTATTATACAGTTTTCCTTTTCTGGGTCCCATATAAACAGAACTAAAGGAGACGTGGGCCCTGTCTTCAAAGTGCTTTCATTATGGAGGAGACAGACACTTGTGTGTATTGGAGCATCATAGGAGACGAGGTCAGAACATGGAGAACTTTATGGGCCTCACCAAAGGGGCGTGGTTTACATTTTGTCAGTGAAGGGTTTTGAGAAGAGGAACAGTTGGCTTGTGTTTTCAGTTATACTGCCATGGTCCAGAAGAGGGAAAAGCAGAGTCTCCTGGCCACTTGCAGGGCAGTGGAAGGGCTCAGCAGGCCTCATCTTCCTCTTCTGGTTTTCTCATTTTTAAGGTGGGGGTTTTAACACCTGCTGACAGAGATGTTATGGAGATGAAATGAGAGTCTAAAGTGGCAGCTTGCCACCAGTGTGACTAATGACTGCTAGATGCCTCAGTTTCCCCATTGGGATCAGTCTCTGGAGCTGAGCAAAAGGGAGAAGCACATTTAGAAGGAAGTAAACAATCACTTTTCTACCTTCTACAGCTCCCTCTGTGTCTACAGGAGCAGCCACTGGCCTGGGGAAACCCTATCAATGAAACAGATGTTCCCTCCTCTCTCAGGCCCCTTGATCTGCTGGCCTCAATAGTCAGTCTTTTCTAAAAAATGACAGTCTATAATAAAATCAATAAAAAATAATTTCAATCACTCTCTGAGTGAATTTGAGTGAATGAACGAACAAACGGATGAACCAACAAATGACTTTCTAGCCTGAACTCTGCTTTTATTATGACCTAGGACACCTTCCCTCCCTGAGCTTATTTCTTAACCTCTAACTGGGCATTAGACTATGAGCTGACAGGTTTGTTTCAAGAATCCAGTTAGATCATGCTTATGTGAGTACCTCCAACATTCTAATGCGCAATAGAAATGTCTTTTTATTGTCATATATCATACCCCCAAAAGGTGCCCATCAGAGTGCACACAGAAGAGGTGTTTGGCTGCATGTTGAAAGGATAAATGGTTTCTATTTTATTTATTTATTGTCTCCTATCTTATGTAAAATATTTGCATGTCAACAGGTACCCAAGGGTGGTGGGTGTTCACATGGTAGGTGGTGTTACTGGTTCTGACGAACTGTCTCCTTCTGGCCTGTGTTTGATCTTCATTAGTTTTCCCTAGTTTGGATCCAGACACTGCTCCTGCTGGAGGTGGCATCTTCCCCCACTTCCGGATCCTACCTGACAGAGCTGAGATTTCAGAACAGTGCCTGTCCGCATGCAAACCCTATCTTCTTGTCTCCCATTCAGCATCCCCTCTGTACTGGGAGTCACCAACTCACTTGTTCAAGGGAACAGCACACTTGTGAGTATAGCAAAGGCCAGCTAGAACAACACAGCGGGGCTGGAGCCCCTCAGATGGGGTGGCAAGCTCGACTCCAGTCCTCCTGGCCTGCTGGAGGAAGTAGTGGGACTCCTGAATTTCTTTTTTTTAAATAATAAATTTATTTTTTATTGGTGTTCAGTTTGCCAAAATACAGAATAACACCCAGTGCTCATCCCGTCAAGTGTCCCCCTCAGTGCCCGACACCCATTCACCTCCACCCCCCACCCACCTCCCCTTCCACCACCCCTAGTTCGTTTCCCAGAGTTAGGAGTCTTTATGTTCTGTCTCCCTTTCTGATATTTCCTACCCATTTCTTCTCCCTTCCCTTCTATACCCTTTCACTATTATTTATATTCCCCAAATGAATGAGACCATATAATGTTTGTCCTTCTCCAACTGACTCATTTCACTCAGCATAATATCCTCCAGTTCCATCCACGTTGAAGCAAATGGTGGGTATTTGTCATTTCTAATGGCTGAGGAATATTCCATTGTATACATAAACCACATCTTCTTTATCCATTCATCTTTCGATGGACACCGAGGCTCCTTCCACAGTTTGGCTATCGTGGCCATTGCTGCTCTAAACATCGGGGTGCAGGTGTCCTGGTGTTTCATTGCATCTGTATCTTTGGGGTAAATCCCCAGCAGTGCAATTGCTGGGTCGTAGGGCAGGTCTATTTTTAACTCTTTGAGGAACCTCCACACAGTTTTCCAGAGTGGCTGCACCAGTTCACATTCCCACCAACAGTGTAAGAGGGTTCCCTTTTCTCCGCATCCTCTCCAACATTTGTGGTTTCCTGCCTTGTTAATTTTCCCCATTCTCACTGGTGTGAGGTGGTATCTCATTGTGGTTTTGATTTGTATTTCCCTGATGGCAAGTGATGCAGAGCATTTTCTCATGTGCGTGCTGGCCATTTGGTCTTCCTCTGTGAGATTTCTGTTCATGTCTTTTGCCCATTTCATGATTGGATGAAAGATCTAAATGTGAGACAAGATTCCATCAAAATCCTAGAGAAGAACACAGGCAACACCCTTTTTGAACTCGGCCACAGTAACTTCTTGCAAGATACATCCACGAAGGCAAAAGAAACAAAAGAAAAAATGAACTATTGGGACTTCATCAAGATAAGAAGCTTTTGCACAGCAAAGGATACAGTCAACAAAACTCAAAGACAACCTACAGAATGGGAGAAGATATTTGCAAATGACGTATCAGATAAAGGGCCAGTTTCCAAGATCTATAAAGAAATTATTAAACTCAACACCAAAGAAACAAACAATCCAATCATGAAATGGACTCCTGAATTTCTGATGCCACATCAACCACCCACTAATTTGACTGTCATTTGTTTTTATCAGGTTTCTCTTTTAGAGCGCAGGTGTTCTTGAAGGGTAAATCCTAATGGTCACTCATATCCTGATGAAAATAAACTTCGTTATGTAATTTAAAAACAAGAAGTTAAATGGGTGGTGATCTGAAAATAATTTCCATACTGACTAATGTTGTGGTGTTCCTAATTTCCTTCATTTAAATGCTGCCAAGAAGGAATTTTATTGGCGGTCCGTACATGAAGCAACTTATGATTAGCTGAAAATAATGTCTCTTAAGAAACTTTTTGGAAAGCCTGGATTAAAAAAAATTTCAAAGTGACATGACAAGGTATGTCACTAATTAACTGAATTTAAGCAAAGAGTTTGCCATGGTAAATGGCTGGTCAACAGACAATTACATGAAAAGTGTACCATTTGAGTGGCATCGCTAATGATGTGATTTGTGATAATGGCTGGCCCATTGGATTATATCATTATGGATTACATCATTCCATTACACTTTTAGGGAACTATGAAGACAAATCTTCTCTTGTAGGAATTGTGTGAATTAATTGGGAACTTCCAACTGTTAAAGAGAGTTGTAATGCATGAAAATATGAGGTTTTTAGCTTTGCAATAGAATTCAAGGTAATTTGGCTATAATATTTGCTACCTCATGAGTCACCAGGGAAAATTTGTCAGATCTGGCTAGCTGGGTTAACGTATCCCTCCTCCTTCATCTCTTTATAGTTACTCTTTACAAAGTTTGTGTTCAACATAGTTGGTACTCAGTCAAAGGAAATGACTTTCCAAACAAGAAACTTTTCTTTGGTTTTGTGTATGAGAAGCTGTGTTCCCTTTCTAGAAATAACAAAAAACTCACCATGAAAACAAATGGGCCAACAAGGGGACACTTTACCAGGTCAAGAAGAAGGAACTGAATGCAGATTTAAAATCTATTACTGGGACTGACAGCAATGAATTCTGACAGTTCCATGGACTAATGAGATTGATGAGGGTGGAGCCTGAAGACATAGGCTTGAGAAGGGGAGAGAGGGACTTGGAGAGAATTTGAGATAGGCTCGTCAGGACTGGAGACTTAGATCACCTCTTGCAATTTATTGTAATTACTTGTATAATAAGTGGTCATGAATTGTTTGTGACATGCAGGGTGTAAGAAATATCATATTTCTCTCTGTTAAAGTCTAGCTTCCAGTTTCTTTTCCAAGGTTGGCAAGAAGTACAATTTTAGTTATTTTTTTTGAGAATCCTTCTTCCTGCTTTGGATTGAGTCAGGTCCCTGGGGCTTATTTAGTCCAGTACAAATGGAGGAGATGTCAGGGGTTCTTATGGTTCCCGCTGAGAGTCTCTTGTTCAGGGTTTATGTGGTCCTTTCAAAGACAGAGATGCTGCTGGGTTACCCATTCACTTCATGCCAAGCTCAGTTTTTGAAGCCAAGGTACTTAGTGCTGACACCTTAGGTATCCTTGTCTCCACTTCCATTGGATGTAGATGTCCTACCACATCCAGGGTGTTAGGTATGAACTGGCTCTCATCACCCTTTTTTTCCCCCTTCCATATTGCCTCCATAGCTATCCCCCTTTTGAACTTAGAGTTTGTACCAC
Source organism: Canis aureus (assembly GCF_053574225.1). Classification (NCBI taxonomy): domain Eukaryota; kingdom Metazoa; phylum Chordata; class Mammalia; order Carnivora; family Canidae; genus Canis; species Canis aureus. The sequence continues at coordinate 9,022,604 of NC_135618.1, forward strand.
TGGCCCTTCTCCAGGAAGCATCAGCCTCTATCTACTACCCTCTCAGCTTACCTGGCTTGGTTTTCTTACCGGGCTTACACATTCAGATACACAACCATCAATAAAGTTCTTAGACAAGGAGCTACAAACTCTGGAACCTATAAGCCTGTTCTTATAAAAGGAAAATCTCTCATTTTGCCAGTGAGTCCACAGAAGCAAGTACATATATATGCACATATATTCATGTAAATAAAACATATATAGCAAGTATATACATACATGTATTTATGTATGTTTATATAAGTAAAAAGTTTAAAAGTTAAGGCATCAATTAATTTTTCACTAACTCACCTTGTTAGATTTGTTTAATTGTATGCCCTTCCCATTACTTTTAGTTCTGATAAGACAAGAACTGTGTCTGCATACATACCGTTGTTTCCCTAATACTGAGCATGTAACATGTCCTCAATAAATATCTGCTTAAAGAAGAATAAATAGGTAAGCTGAGCAGGGCCACAAGATCATGAAACAGAGAATATTTTCAGAAAATGTTATAGAGAATTAAAGTTTTATTGACTCTAGAAGTCTAGAACTTAAAATAATGAAGAAGGACCGGGGGACCTTGCCAGAATCAGAAAAGACCTCTGCTTCTCCAAGAACCCAGCAAGCTGAAATAAAGTGAGGTCCAGATATAGGATAGAAGAGTAACCTAGCTTTGAGGTTGATGATGAGTAGGATTGAAGGGCAGGGAAAGGTTAAAACTTCATAGTGACTATAGTCACAGAAGACGACCAAGAGAACTTCTCTTTGTCCTAAAGAAACGTTTGTCAATTGTTAAATTTACATTTTCTGTTTCAGATGCTTGAGAAACTAGCACACGTTCAAAAAGATTTCATGAATATTTGTTATGTTCAAGGATATAAAACCTTGTAAGATGTCATTGCTACAATCTGGTATGAGTGAGGGTGGGGACAGTGGTGATGGTATGTGTTATAAGAAGGAGAGGTTAAGAAAAGTGTAGAAAAAATGAAAAGTTCTAGGATAGAAACCCTTAGGTAGGATTCACAGTAAGGCATGCAGAAGGAGAGATTATATTTAACAGAGAGGTCATGGAAAATTTGAGAAACAAGGGGACAAAGATCTGGATATTGAGTGATTTAAATAGGTAGAAGTAACAGGGAAGAAGGCAGACGGATATTTCAGATAGAAAAATGAAATGGTCGTTTCTCTTGAATAGTTTTGTTTTCTTCCTGGTGATCAATTGAATAAACATATTGATAGTGGCTTGTGGTTGCCCTACTGTGATTATTATCTTATATTTATATACTGTGAATTTCAAAGCCTGGTTGGCGTAATTTCCCTACTATTACGAAGGCCTAGAAGTGGTTTGCGGTCTTTTGGGAGGGCAAGATTTCCCAGAAAAAATAGTGGCGAGATTCTTAGATTTGGAAAATACAAGGCATGCATTTTTTTCTCTGGTTTTGAATGATTCCTTTCGTTAACTGACTGATCTAGGAAGATGGCTGTTATTCTATCCTGTGCTTTAGACCTTTCTATTTGAACCTTACCCTGCAGAAGGTCATGTCTTAGGATTTATTACTCTTTCCAAGTCAAAGAAAACAGAATCTCACATTACATATGTCGAGAGCATACTTTGTTTTGTTTTGTTTTTTGAAGATTTTGTATTTATTTATTTGAAAGAGAGAAAGAGAGCAAAAGCCGTGGGGGTTGGGGGTGGGCAGAGGGAGAAGGAGAAGCAGACTCTCTCCTGAGCATGGAGCCTGACATAGGGCTTGATCCCAAGACCCTGGGACCATGACCTGAGCTGAAGAGATGCTTAACTGACGGAGTCACCCAGGCTCAGGTGCCCCAAGATATTTTTATTTATTTTTTACCCTAAATGAGCTGAGGGGCAGGGTAAAGTTTCTTTTTTGAAACATATTCTGCTAGAAAATGGGAAGTGCTATAGATTTGAATACACAAGTAGTTAAAATATCTTATGTAATTAAAAAACATAAAATGTAAAATTAAATAAAAAGGGAAAACATATCAAATATATAACATAATATCATTTTATATATATATATATATATATATATATATATATATATAAGGTAAGATAGAAATTGATCAAAGCTCTGAGATCTAAATAGTGGATAGTTAAAGGACACTACCAGGAAAAACTCCTTAAGGGAAAAAACATAAGGGACAAAGGAATATGTGAAATAATCTTTAGTACAGCCAATAATCAAATAAATGAAAATTAAGATGAGAATGAGGTTTAATCTTCACCTATTAAATTAATAAAGATTTAAAAATTGATATTGTAATTTCAAGGAGGGAGTGAAGTAAGCAATTGCCTATACTTTTGAATGACAAATTTATAATATACATCATGTTTTTGACCCATTGATCTACTCTTGACTATTGTTTCCTTCTTCTGGAAATGTATCCTAAGGAAATATTTAAAGAACAAAAAAAAATAGAGAAATAATAAGTCTTATGCATACCCCCTGCAATGTTATTTGACTTTGGATTCAGAAAAAATTGGGGTACCTGGCTGGTTCAATTAATAAGCACGTGACTCTTGAACTCAGGATTGTAAGTTCAAGCCCCATGTTGGGCACAGAGCCTACTTAAAAAAAATGGATTCAGAAAAAATATGTACTCATTTTTAAAGTATAAATAAAGAAAATAAATAGATGAGAGACTCCTACACATCTGATGACTGAGAAAATAGCCACATAGAAACAAATGGGAAAGGATAAGGCACACTGTCACCATAAACCCCCCTGCCATCACAGTGCCATGCAATTGGGAGAGAACCCCCAACTCCAAGCTAAAAAGTAAAGGGTTTGGACACCACATCTAGTGTCCCAAGTTTTTTTTTTTTTTTTTAAAGATTTTATTCATTTATTCATGAGAGACACAGACAGAGAGAGAGAGGCAGAGACACAGACAGAGGGAGAAGCAGGCTCTACTATGCAGGGAGCCCGATGTGGGACTCGATCCCGGGTCTCCAGGATCACACCCTGGGCCGAAGGTGGCGCTAAACTGCTGAGCCACCTAGGCCCTAGTGTCCCAAGTTTAAGACTCCTTTTGAAGGATTGAGCTTCTAAACCACCTAGCTCTGAAAGCCAACAAGTCTTGGGTCCAGGAGACCCATAGAACTATAGCAATTTTTAACAGGCCTGGGGATACTTAATAAGAAGAGAGACCATATTGCAGACTTCTAAAATAATTGTTACTGAATTACATACATAATGTATTGTTTAGAAATTCATTGGAATATTTTTGTTACGTGCTGTCTTTATGATTTATCAGTGCAAATGATGGTAAGTCCATTTTTTTTTTGTCTTCAGTGACCCTACATTCTCTTTTTTGTGCCTGTTAGCATTTCATTCCTAATGTAGACATTCTTGTGTTCTCACATACAGCCTCCAATTTCTTCCAGGTAAGGTATTATTCTTCCTAGGAATAATATTTCTTAAAGGACCCCTAGATAGAAGGCACTGGAACTTATCATGATGGAAGGAATTGCTAATGATGAAATTTAGAGATTTATGAGTGTTATAGACTCAATGTTTGCCTTCAAAATTCAAATGTTGAAGCTCTAATCCACAGTGTGATAGTATTTGGCGGTGGGATCCTTGGGAAATAAATAGGTTTAGAGTAGGTCATGAGTGTGGGAGCCTAATGAAGGGCTGAATGCCTTTAAAAGAAGAGGAAGAGAGAGATCTTTTGCTCTGTGTGCAGGCCCTGAGGAAAGGCCATGCATGGATGTAGCTGCAAGGCTGCCATTTGCAAGCCCAGGGCCATCACTAGACCACTAGACACTGAATCTGCAGGCATCTTGATTGGACCTTCCAATCTCCCAAAATGTAAGAAATGAAATATCTGCTGTTTAAGGCACCCAGTCTAAGGTTTTTGTTATAACAGCCCACCTAGACTAAGGGAAGATACCTTTTAGCTGGTGTTCTTCTTCCTTTCCTTTTGTTGCATAAGGCTTGTATGGCGTTTGCTCTTATTTTCTTGTATTTAACCTGTCTCCTCCTGAATGTTGGGGACACTTCATGTAACTCCTTCTCTGGCATGATGTTTGTACTTTTTCTACTGATGGGTTGTTCTTTGTTCCAACATCAACTCTTGGACTACTGAGCTCTATTTGTTTATAAATTATCTTATTTGTTTGCCAAATCAGTTGTTTTCTGGGGCAAGCTGTGTTAGGATGTAATTAGTCTTAATATCATTTGCACGTCTCTCCCACAATGTGGTTATGTCCACACATGCAAATAAGTTTGACTGAATTCAGCAAAAACATCAGGTTTCATTATTCTCTGTAATGATGAATAACTCATTTGATGGCATTCTCAAATTTTTGGTTATTAGATTTAGTCATGTGTATATATGACCCAAAAGAATTGTTAACTTATATAAAAAAATTTTTGAAAGTTTAAAAAGTTTCAAAAATATTTACTACAAAGTAAATAAAATCTGTCTTGGCACTTTATCTAACATTGCTAATAAATTTTAGAATTTAATCTGTAATAAGCTTCCTAAAGCAGTCACTTTTGTTCCACACATACAACAAGAAAGACCAGTGTCTATTTTTTTTTCTTGTCTTTGAACTAATTTGGACACACTGTCATGAAGAGTTATTAAAAAAACATAATAGTCTTGTATTGAGTAAACAGTTTGATTTATGTAAATTGTAAATAAAAAATGGCTACAGTATCACTAATAATTATTTTCATATATTCACTGGTTTTCTCCCTCTAAATTTAATGTTTTCCTTACAAATTGGAATTTAAAGCACTTTGCTCATCCACTTCTAGAAGTCCATCAGATCAATAGTGGGCTTCTGCCATTGTCTGGTTAACTGAGTTGTCACATTTCTGTACCTCATGGTGCATATACCAGTAAATACCTATATATGGTTTCCGGAGGCTATTTTATTTTTCAGGAGTGGATCCCTCTGCAAATTCAGGTCAAAATGAAATGTGCCAGTAATAAACTGGCACTCCCTTTGTTTTGGGAAGGTCAATAGTACTCATATTTCCTGTGTCCATTTGGGCAAGTCTTGTGAATGCTCTTGTTCACAAGACTTACTGAGCTCCTACCCTAATGCCAGAGAATGAGCCAAGGATGGGTATATATCCAAAGATGACTAGGGTATAAATATGTGATAATAGTATCACATATTGTAGCATCAAGGGTTAAATAAAGGTTAAGTACATCTGTAAAAAAAACTCCACAGTCATTCCAATGGCAATGAATTAATTCAACAAACATTTATAAAGCACTGCCATCAGCCAAGCAGTGTGTTAGGGCACTGTATATCTAGTGAGCTACATCAGTGAACAAGACACACATTCTTCTTGGCCTCAAGGAGCAAAGCCCTTAAGTGACATGTATTTAGCAATCAATATATAGCCATTTGTAATTGTCTTCAATTTGTTTTGCTCACTGCTGCTAATGTGAGCTCTCTGGAACAGGGATCCGATTATGTTACTCTCCTTGCTTAATATCCTTGAGTGACGTACTTGTTGCTCATGAAAAAAGACCAGATTCTTAGTATGGCTTTGTACTCTGGTCCTAGATGATTTCTCAAGTCTCTACTCTTTTTTATGTGTCCTAGGCTGTGGGAAGACAAGAGTACTTACTGACCCCCAAACATATCATATGCTTTCATGCCTCTCTATGCCTTTGCTCACATGTTCTCTTTTACCTGGAAAGTCCTACCCCTGTGACCTTCACATATATGTCCTCCACACTTGTTCTTTTGGCAAGCTCCTAATCACTTATATGTCTCCTGTTCAATGGCCTCCCAAACATAATTCACTGTGCTTCAGTAGCTCTTTGTCTAATCATCCATTACATAATCTATAACTGTTATTTTTATGTGAGTCTCCTGGGCTAGGACTCTCTCTGAGAACTCTAAATGGGCGGCATCTTAAGCTTAAGCCATCTTCATCACTGAAACTTTCTCTATTCTACTACTTAGGAGATTACTTTTGTTTCTCAAAACAAGAACAAAACGGTGTTTTATCTTTACAAGAGATTCTAGGAATAAAATCTTATTAGAAACTTTGAACCCTCATGTGGAGCATTCAGGGTAAATAGAATTGCATCCAACTTACAATCAAGTAATCTGAAGCTCAGATCTATGAAGTGTTTGTTTCAAAATAATCATGAAAGTGCCAGGATTATGATTGTTTTGCATTCTCATCTCTGCCCTCTGACATCCATTTTCCTATCTGTCTGTACCAAGTAGTTCATAGAATTCTCTTTCCATAAAATTGTAGTCATATCAGAAGTGGGGCCCAAGCCATGACTTTTACATGGGACTGAATAAATAGAGACTGAGTAAAATAGGATTTCTCTTTATAGACCTGGTTTCTAAGTTAACCAAGAACATGAGTGTCAGGGTGATGATTTGTGCTCTGACTTCACCAGGTGTTATTGCTGCTCTTTCTTTGGCCGTAGCCTGTGGGTCCTGAACTCTCCTTGCTGTGAACTGTAGTTTCCACTACTTCTGCTGCCTTATATCTCTTGCTAGGACAACTGTCTCTCAGTAGCTTCACTTCAGCTACTCTTCTTGGACTGGTGTTGGTGGCCCAGTTTTTAGAACTGGGAGTATTTATGCAGAGAATGAGATTTTGTGTCTACAAAAGGTAACATGAGGCCATTGGGTAAGCCTTACCCTGTCGAACTCAAAGTCAACACTTTGTAGCAGTGATGACTTAGGGCTGCATCTGAGTCTTTTGACATCCTCCTACTTTAGGATGAGTTTCCTGTATTTTGGGGAATATTTCCTATTCATGCTGGGCAACTCTGTTACACTTAGCATATTAATCTTGAACGTTATACTACAATCCTCTTCATTATTTTTCCAAGGGGCTTTAAGGGCTTGATATGTATAGATATTTCATTTAATTCTATTTCAACCAGTATTTTTTGAGCACCTATCATATCTCAGACACTATGCTAGACCATAGAGTGTTTTGTTTTCTGGAGATTACAGGGTTATCCCTCTTAGCCTTGTTATAGAGGAGAGAACCTAGACTCTGTGAGAGTTTGCCCAAGGTAACAAAGTCAGTAAGTGACAGAGCTGGGATTGAAATTTAGGCCTGTCTGACCCTGTGGCCTCATGCTGCTTCAGGATGATCACCACCCTATCTATAGCCGCTTTAGATTTCTGAGGATTTACCAAGCATGAATGACAGTCCCCTAAAGCTAGCATTTTAGTTTACTGGGGAACTACTCCTGCTTCCGCTGCAAGTGCCAGTAGAATCTATAAGATTTGTAAGACACCGTAAAGGTCAATAAAAGGCAGCTCCCTGTGCATAATTAAGTTTTGCTCTCCCTCTTTAACTACAAATGTAGGGGAAAGAAAGACTGTTTTTTATAACTTAACTTTCTAAGTGACTTAGACATCCTTGAGCACTTCTTATTTTCTTTACTCTCATGAGCCCTCTAAGGACTAACATGTTAAAAATTACGATTATTCTTTCCAGATGTTGGAGTTTTGATTGCAAGTAGAATAGGAGTAGCTAAGTGGTGGTAGAGCTGGCGTTGCCTATGGAAAATGTTCAGACAACACACAAAGAACTGCCAAGTCTCTTGCAATGTTTTATTTGTATTGATGTGTATTTGGCTCAGTAGGCTCTGCTTGAGGTTGTGGGGCTGATTGGAATGACCAGGCAAAAGAACTCTGGGGGTATCCCTCCCCATTCCTGTGATTCCTGAGTATTGAGGAGATTAAAGATATCAATTCTGCATTTAGGTAAGAGATTGAACAAAATATATACTGTTGATGAATATGTCAAGTATCTTAAGAAATTGCTTAGTTCAGAAAGTAAATGAGAAATCAGATTGGAGGGAAATCAGAGTGTTTAAATGAAAAGTTGTCTCTAAAATTACCACTAAGTGATTTAAGAAAATCATGAATTCATTATGAAATCATATTAATTCATTAAATTTCATCTTCTGTGTTAAAAAAAAAGTACTTTAAGTTTTATTCATTTTTGTCCTTTGTAGAGATTCCTTGCCTGCCTTAAGAGTATTTTCAGGGGTAACTGCTCTTCCTGCCTTACCATCTCTGTTGGATTTCCTAATAGGAACCAAATTTTGATCCATTAGATTCCCCTGCAGAATTACCTAGTGGGTTTAGAAGCTGCCATTTATCAGTAAAGCTGGTAGCACTTTTGACCGTGAACTTGTTTCCATTTTCAAGTAAAAGATATTTCATACCTTCCATTTGTTGTAAAAACCTGTTTGTTACCCAATTTTGGTCTAATTTCTAAATTTACATTGGTCTTTTCAACCATGAGAGAGGAGGGCAGATATGACAAGGGGGTACGGATGTGTTCAGTTCTGAGATAAACCTCTACTTGAGATTCTTGCATTTGTCTTTTGGTTTCTGAGAGGGAGAAAGGAACTGTATGTTCTCAGTACCAACCTTAAGTTGTCCAGGTGATCCTCTTGTTACTCTTGTTACTCTAAAATCACCTTCAATTTTTTTTTGCTATTGGGAAATTGTTCTGTGTAACAAATCAAACTGTAGAAAGTTTTCTTTGTGTATAGTTTTGTTGAAATACTGTTAGCAAATCCCAGACATCTTTTTGGAGTCTCTAGGAATTCTGGACTCAAGAAGAAAGAACAGTTTGGAAAACAATTTTATAAATTTAATTTTATTGAGAAGGTCTTCCAATACAGGCAACATGACAAATGGAAAAACTCTAGAGTCAGACAAGTCTGGGTTTGAATCCTGGTTCTGCCTCTTACTAAACCATGTAAACTGGCCAGGTTATTTCACTCTAGGAGCTTGTTTCCTCCTCTGTAAGATGATAAAGTAAATATGTACTTTTATGAATTATTATGAGAAATCAAAATATGCAAATTTAGACAAGAGGAAGTCTTTCAAGAATTGGAAAATATTTCAAAATACAATATGAAAATTGTTATTGCATAAGTTAAATTTGCATTGTGAAGCATACCAGTCACATAAGGCAAAATATTAATGCTATGTAGCCTAAAATGTGGATATGGATCTTTCTCCCTATTGCCATAGCTATAAATCATAATACTAATAGCTGTCATTTATTGTGTTCTTACTCTGTACTAGGTGTTGTATAAACATTATGCCATTTAAACTTCAAAGCTATTCTATGGGGATAGTTTATATGATTCCAAATAACAAGCTTAGCTGAAATGAACATTTATTGATTTCTTTATTTTAAAGATTTTATTTATGTATTCGTGAGAGACACACAGAGAGACACACACTTGGGCAGAGGGAGAAGTAGGCTCCCCATGGAGAGCCTGATGTGGTACTCGATTCTAGAACTCTGAGATCATGACCTGAGCCAAAGAGAGGTTCGCCCACTGAGCCATCCTGGAGCCCCAAAATTAACATTTAAAAAATAATATACTTTGTCATATACAGACATAGCCATTGGATTTTTATAAAAATAAGTTAGACAAGGTCAGCTTTCTTCACAGGCCTTAGAAATTTGTCTAGTGATCTAGTCAAGTAGGAAAAACTCTAAAAAAAAAAAAAAAAGAGTCGTCTTTTTCAAAATATTTCTATTTTTTTATTTGAGAGAGAGTGAGAGACAGCATGAGTAGTGGGTAGGGCCAGAGGGAGAAGCAGGCTCCCCGTTGAGCAAGAAGCCTCACGTGGGGCTCCATCCCAGGACCCTGATATCATGACCTGAGCCAAAGGCAGACACTTAACCGACTGAGCCACCCAGATGCCCCAATAAATTTAAAGCTTTCAAAGACTTTTTAAGTAGTTGAATTTAAAGCCATTCTGAGTTCTTCCAAATGAACATTGGATTTCGATTTTGTAATTTTTAAAAATTTTGAAAACATTTTTTAAATGTGAGAAAATGCATACATAAGAAAACCTTGAATTTAAATTATGCATAGAAATATATGAAATGCTGTAATTTATATAACTAGCTATATCACGAGTAGCCAAAGGAAGAGAAACGGTAAACTTTGAAACATTTCAATGAACTTAAATTTTGAATATAATCTAGTTTTTATGTTTTCTATTAATGCTTTCTGGACTACAGACAGAGTAAAATAAAAGGGATAACAAAAGTAGCTAGAATATTATAGTGCATGTAATGTTGTAAGCGCTGCAAAGTGTTTTATATGCATTATATTTCTTAATCCTCACAACAACCCTGTTAAACAAGTATTGCTATCCTTCCTATTTTACAAATGAAAAAACTGAGGCATGAAGGTCAAATGACTTGCCCAGGGTCACGGAGCCAGCAAGTACAGAAAGACGTTTAGAGCACAGCTCTCTTTGAGTCCATATCCTGCAGTCCTACTCCTCCGTTGTGCCCAGAGCTCAGCCTGAACTCGGCAGGTACAACTCCTATAGGAACTGGTCCCCACTGTGTGTAGAGATTGGGTCATGGATCAATGTATTAAGCCCAACTAGCAAATACAGTTGCCCCTTGACCAACCCAGAGATTAGGGGTGTTGACCTCTATATACTTGAAATCCACTCATAATTTTGACTTCCCCTCAACCTTAATTATTAACAGCTTACTGTTGACTGGAGGCCTTACAGAAAACAGTCAATTAACACATATTTTCTATGTTATATGTATTATATACTACATTCTTACAATAAAGTAAGCCAGAGAAAATAAAATATCAAGAAAATTATGAGAAAAAGAAAATACACTTACAATACTGTACTGTACTGAGACTGGATGGCTCAGTTGATTAAAGTGTCTGCCTTTGGCTCAGGTCATGATCTCAGGGTCTTGGGAGATCTGCTTCTCCCTCTCCCTCTGCATCTCCCTTTGCCCCCCCCCAACCCCTCCTCCTGTGCTCTCTCTCTCTCCCCCCAAAAAATCCATGTAGAAGTAGACCCAGGCAATTCAAACTCCTGCTGTTACAAATTGTAACTTGTTCTCTCTAAAGTGTCCAAAAATATTTGCTCTGGCAAAGGGAATATCCACATACCTTCTCAAGAGAATCAGATGAGGGAACCTAAGGTTTAAAGAAAATAGATGTGTGCAAAAAGCAAAAGCTCCATTTTGAACTGAAATGGACTCAGGTGTTACAGAGTCAAGCTGAATACTGAGGAGCTCATGAAGTGTGGAGTTGGTTTCCTGATTTAGTATTATTGTTCAGTCCAGGCATTCCCAAGAAGCACAACTGTTTAGATATTTCACCCTGTGTCACTAGACCAAAGTGTGGTGCTGGCTAGTTTGGAATCTGTAATGGCCCCTGAAAACTAAGGCAGCATCATTTTTGTAGGTTAATTAATGCAATATTCCAATTCCATTTGTCTTACCCTGAATGGATCTTGTGTAAGAGCAAGGAAATTTAATTACAAAGATTATTTTTATACAATATTAGGTTGAATTTTTCATTATATTAGAGCAAACATTGAAATTAAAAAGGCTGCACAATAACAATAATGTAAATATTTCCTCCCTCGCTCCATTTATACTTTTTTTAATACTACATTAACCTCTATACTATCACGTATTTCAAATAAAAAACAATCATGGGGTGGTGAAGAGAGGAAGTTCTACTTCTCGGCAATGTGAGGAGGATTAATTTTGGAAAAATGCAAGTAAGTAAGTTAGATATCTGTTCATACACATTTAAGTATACTTTTCTTTAAATATATTCAATTAGCTAAACCCAATTGTCTTATCTTGTATCTTTGTGCTTTTTTCTTTTTACAATAATGTGAATGGAGTCAATAATCTTATGTTTCCTGTAGTAGTATTTGAGAAAGCCAGACTCAAGTAGAATTGCCAAAAAAAGGTATAGTATTATAATAACTATGCTGTCAAAAATGGCACTTAGGTTTATGTGGCTGCTGTTCCTCAGAAAGAACTAAATGGATTTACAAACTTTCCAAAACATGCACGTGTACACATGTCCATGTGTACGTGTACATTTGCCAGTGCATGGACATGCGTACACGTGCATGTGCACACACACACACACACACACACACACACACACACGCACTTCACCCCCAGGCTTAATAAAAACATGAGACTCCCATCATAATAGGTAATTGTTTTGGAAATTTATGTTTCTAAAAAGGGGAGGGGGCAAAATGCAAACACCATTTCAATCATACCTAATTGAAAACAGTTGGTAAATGAGCCGATTTTGGCAAAAAAAAAAAAAAAAAAAAAAGTGAGTTGCAACACTTAAAATGACTGGTGTAGAACTCGGAAACAAGTCCAAGGAAGTAAATATTTTTGTGTGGGCAATTTAGTTTAGCTCGACAACTCTATGAAGAGTGGCAGTATCCAGAAAGTTATTCTCCTTGAGATAAGCAGATAACCAGCCTTTTAAGGCAGTAGTGTTCTCTGAAAAACAAACAAAAAGCAAAAAAAGAAAACCCTTTGGCACTTAAAAGATGTTGACTCTCTGAGCAATATTTTTTCCCAAGGAGTAGCCTACCCAATTAGGTACAATTATTTGATATTTTAATAATTGAATTCATTTCACTGAAATGTGATAATACACAGTGCTGCCAAGGAGGAAGGGATGAAGCTCATGGGAGGGCAAATTTTTAAAATCTGTCTGGGAGCAATGTGTTAATACTCTCAAAAGACTTAATGCATGTACACATTTTGGCTCAGCGATTTCACCATTAGGGAAATTATCCAAAGGAAATAATCAGCTATCCAGATAAAAATTGTCAACTATATGTCAACTAATAAGCAAATTGTGTTTTTTTTTTAAAACAGTAGATTTATTCAGGAAGTCTCTATGCAGCCAAGTTCTGAGAAAATGTTTCTTGACATAGAAATAATCATAATATGGTAATGTTTTACTAGGGGAAGAAAAAGACCAGTAAGAGTATATAGAGTAGATTATTTATTTATTTATTTATTTATTTAAGATTTATTTATTTATTCATGAGAGGCACAGAGAAAGAGGCAGAGACATAGGCAGAGGGAAAAGCAGGCTCCCCTTAGAGAACTAGATCCCCAGTCGCTGAGATCATCCCTGCCCTGAGAGGAAGGCAGATGCTCAACAGCTGAGCCACCCAGGCATCCTGAGTAGATATTTAAATAAAGGTATATTTAAATAAAAACAAAATGGATGTATCCCCTGGGGTGGAGGAATTTTATAAAATGCAAACCACAGTAGGAGAAACATAGTTAATTTTGAAAATGATTGAGATTGCCCTTTGTGTGTGATGTGTTATAAACTCCTTGATGGAGTTGGGGGCCCAGCCTGGAACAGTAGAACTTTCTGAGCTGACTTAAGGATATGAATACATCTGCACGGTTACTAGCTATAGGTTCATATTTGGAATGGCCCAAATGTAGGTAATATTTGACAAATGTTTTATATTAGATCATGGATTAGATTAATTTAGAAAAATTTTACATATAAAAATTCTCAAAGGATTAATCACCAGAGATATTAAGCCTCTCATCTCTTCCCCCCCTTTTTTTTTGAGAGGGAGAAAGAGAATCTAAGGCAGGCTCCACACTGGGCTCGACCTCACAACCCTGAGATCATGACCTGATCAAGAGTCAGACACTTAACCTACAGAGCAATCCAGGTGTCCCCCTCCTCCACCCCACCAATATTTTTTTTATGTGATGGGATTTTTCACTCTATAAGTAATTTCATGTGTGCTGTCTTTTATATACCTCCTTAGGTCGTGTATTTCCTGCCACTGGCTGTCGACTTGTCAGCCCCTTTGGTCTAGGGTAACTGCCACTTCTTTAAATGGCACATTCTTGAAATTGTACGTATCACAAACTGTCTGTATTGAAAGAAACTTATGGGGTGTGAATTTTGGATTTGAAAAATTGGCTTGGTTTTGAAATCATGATGGCATGAAGGGTTTCCCATGCCAGTAGGTAAACAAAGATGTGAGCTGCCTTGGTGAATTTCAACATTCAGAGCTGTCATGGAAACTTACTGTGCTCCTACTAGAGACAGAGTCACTTTCCTGCTCCACTTGACAAGCAATGTCAGGGCCAGACAGCCAGAAATGAAATGGCCATGCAATGAAGAATAAAGCATATTTTGTTTTTACAAAGCTTTCGTGTAGAACCTGTCAGGTACCTCACAGTAACTATGGACTTGCTCTGAGAGCCCTGCTTCTATCCTTTCCCGAAGTGTTCCAAGTTCTTGTACTTCAGTGATTTTTACCAGTGTGTTTATTTATAAGAAGTTATTTTACTTTGAAACAAAGTCAGATTTACAGAAAAATGCAAGAAGAGTACAAAGAAATCCCCCCCACCCCCGAATTATTAGAGAGCAATCGCCTTCTTGATACCCCATCATCCTTGGTGTATTTTAGTGTTTTTCCTGCCAGTTGCGAACATTCTCCTAATGGATCGTGATAAAACCATCAAAATTAGGAAGTTAACTCTGATGCTTTGCTATCATCTCTCCTCAACTGCCTTGCAAGCTTTATGAATTATCTTGAAAATGCCTGTCATAGTGAAAGGATCCGGGCCCAAATCTCACATTACCTTTAGCTGTCGTGCGAACTTTTTTAGTCTTTGGCCTTTTCTCACTTTTCCCTGGACTTTCAGGACCTCTGAAGATGATGGAGAAGTTATTTTGTGGGGTGTCCTCAGTGTATGTTTTTGTTTCCTACTGACTGGATTCAGTTTATGTGTCTTTGGCAGGAATATCACAGAAGTGATGCTGGTTCTTGCCATTGTATCCCATCAGGATTTCTCTTTGTCCCATTACTGATGATGTGATCCATCAACCATTTCGTGATCTTTGGTCATTTGACTAGGGAGGTTTCTGCAAGCTTATCTTTGTAATTACTCTTTGTAACTAATATTTTGCAAAGAGGTACTTTGAGAATAGCTGTACTTCCTATTCCTTATCAAATTTCCTTGATTCCTGGGATGCTTGGGTGGCTCAGTGGTTGAGCGTCTACTTTTGGCTCAGGTCACGATCCCCGGGTCCTGGCATTGAGTCCCATATCACGCTCCCTATGGGGAGCCTGCTTCTTCCTCTGCCTATGTCCCTGCCTCTCTCTCTGTGTCTCTCATGAATGAATGAATGAATGAATGAATGAATAAATAAATAAATAAAATCTTTAAAAATTTTTCCTCATTCCTACATTCCTTTATTCCCTTTATCCTTCCTATCCATCTCAATATAGACTTATGAATTCCTGTTTTATTTGAAAGGCTATAGTACCTTTCTTTTTTAAATTTATTTTGAAGCTTACATTATCCTCTCATTTCATTGGGGAATCTTTTTCAAGCTGGCACGTATGTCCCTTTGGCATACCCCATCAGACTTTGAACACATCCTTACTTTCTGGCAAGAAGAGGTTCCATATTCATCCTATATATTCCCTCCTTCAGCCCTAGAATCATCCTTTCTCTAAGAACCTCTGATCCTTTTTATTAGAGAATGGTATTTAGAAATCAAGATCTTGGTGCTAGGTAAGCTCATTGCTGCTATTGCAGTGGTGCTGTTCCCCGGCAATATAATATCTATCTATCTATCTATCTATCTATCTATCTATCTATCTATCTATTATCTATCTATCTATCTATCTATCATATACCTATCATCTATCTTATTAAATATATATATTGATATTAGAACTTTATAATTTACAGAAAATTTAAAATAGTTCTCCAAATAATCTTAGGGACTATTTGTAACTCCCTTCACCAACTTTAAGAAATCTAGCTTCCCCATATCCTTATTTATTTGCTCAATTCTTCTGTATATAACCAATTTCCACTGCCAGATCCCCTTGATTCTACCTACCTTGTTTAGGCTTGAACCAAGACACCCACCCTGTTTGGGCTTTGACACCCATGCTGTATTGCACCCACCTGTGGAGACCCTCCTTGCTCCATTTGTCTCTGACACTTGCACCTGGCTGGAATCCCTCTGCCTAGATACCTTTTTAATCCTTCGTAGGCTTGGGGTGCATTTAAGTGGTGGCTCCATGGCCATTGAGAATCTGCCATGTTGTCCGTTTTCTCTCTTCATCTGCACTGAAGCAGAGTTTTAAATTATTAAATTATTCTGGTGACCTGCATGGCCCATAATATCACAGACTCCTTGCCAGTTGCTGGCCATCAATGTCACAATGGGGAAAACATCATTTGGTTTCTAGGATCTTTCCAGGATCTTGCTATAGTTTGATGTTGGCACTTATTGTTGCAATCATTCGATTGGTATGCTTTAATCTTTCTATAATGAAGAGAATATAACTCTGGTTTTATAGTTTCCTTTATATAAGTAACAGTGAACAAAGCTTGAATTTTAGAGAATTATAGCTCCCTTTCCCTTAGTCATTAAGAACAAAGACTTTGTAAATGAAAATATGAGCCTGACCTAGAGTTAGAATATGAATCCCACCAGAAAACCCAACCCACAAGTTTGTGAATCAAGAAGCATAGAAGAGGAGGGCCAACATGAATTTGGCTTTAGGGGTAGGAAATAAAATCTAATGGCAGGTTCTCAAGGTCCCTTTTTGTTTGCTGCATTCACTCAAGCAGTCTTTATTTCTGATGATGTAATATCACTTGGTATTTACATTGTTTTTTAAATGAGGCACTCATTGCTTTTCAACACCAATTCCTATATTTTCATTCTATGCCCGGGTAGTTGAGCAATAAATAGCACTGCATATATTAATGCAGATAGAAGGATTGGGTTGTTGCCTATGTGATGTGATGTAGAGAAATGAGCAATTAACTTTTTTTTATCAAGTTAGAAAATTAAAATTCTCATCTTGTAAAACAAGCTAGGACTATGAATTTGGAGAACTATTTTAAATCTTCTGTAAATTGTAAAGTTCTAACATGGTTATTGCTTTTGCCAGAGAGCTGGACCCTGCTACAGAGCTGATGTATATTTTATGGCTGAGCTTCATATTGGTAATAAACTGTTAGAGCATTTAATTTTAAATATAAAAAAACAAGTTATTCATCTGCTCGAGGAAAATACTATGACTGCATGTTGAAAACAGACACTTTTTAAGTAATTATATTTTAGAAAAGCGAGAGATAAAGCCACCACTTTTTAAAAAATGAGATTGTGTTTACGTTTTGCTGTTTAGTCTCCTAGACATAGGGATGGGATACTAACTAAAGAGTTAAATTAAGCTAGTAGAGGAATAGACAGGGTTTTAGACTAGAGGAATAGAAGGGTTTAAAAACTGTTAATATAGACAAAAATTATTATATTGTATATAATTACATTATTAAGTGAATTGCAGAGACTTTACTGTTGTTGGTATTGATAATACATATATCTTGTCCCTGGCCTTGGTTCTTGAGTCTGGCCAAGAAAGAATGCAGAGCTAAACTCTTAACCATGTAAGTGTTTAATAGTAGTTCAAGCAAAAGTCTACTCTCAAGTAGGGAGAGCAGGCAAGCCCAGAGGTGGCAGCTGTACAGGGGTTAAGAGTTGTCATTTCTTTTTATGTGTGGGTCAGGTATAAATCAGAGCCAGGACAGTGTCTGACTAAGATTGCAGCCAATCATCTAAGGCATTCCTCCTACCAGTTGGGAGAGCAAGTTTTCGGCCCTATAGGTCCTTGTGGGAGCTGTCATGGCAGCCGTTCTCTGCCCAGGGCTGGGAGGGGGAGATGGGGGGGTTAAAGACCACAATGTAAATGTATTACAGTGAAGCTATAGGTTGCTACAGGGCAGTGGTCATAGGGAAGAACACATGTGTAACCCCCTGGGTCTTCTATGCTGTTTGGAACTTGGTCTCCACCCATTTATCGGTGGGAAAGCACTGGTTCCCTGCTCATATCTAGGTAACTGCCTACTCTATCACACAGACGTTGCTGTAGTTACTTTGACTTAAATCTCAAAAGCATTATCATATTGTAGTACCTAGCATGGTGTTGTGAACACATAGAAGTGAATGTTTCTTGAGTTTCAGTAAATATATATTGGCAATTTGGTAACTATTTAGACATCTTAACAAAGATGCAAACTTGAAAACATATGCCAGAAGCTGGCTTGCTGTCAATGAGAATTCACTTTTAAGATGTAACTAAAAAGTCTAGGGGTGCTTGAGTGGTTTAGTTGGTTAAGCTTCCAACTCTTGGTTTCAACTCAGGTCATGATCTCATGAGTTGTGAGATGGAGCCCTATGTTGGGCTCCGCACTCAGAGGGAAGTCTGCTTGAATATTTTCTCCCTCTGCTGCTCTCTCCATTCTTGTGTGCTCTCTCTCTCTAAAATAAATAAATAAATCGTAAAAAAGTCTTAAAGTATTTTCAGGTATAGAGGACCCATATTAATAAACTAGAAGGTAACATGGCTCTCAAGAAATAAAAATAATTCATAAATATGAAGACAACTTGTTATAGAAAAGGAGAATTTTCCAAACATACAAATAAGTTGCGAAACAGAAGGAGTTCACAATAAATTATAACCAGAGAAACCATCTACCCTAATATGTGAGTATTATAATTATAGGAAAAAAAGCCTGCAGAGAAAAGAAAAGCATGGGGTGGTCCCCATGGATCATGGAGCTCAGAAGGAAACCAATTCCCAGGACTTAAACTTTAGACCAAGAAGCAAGGCAAGTGAAGAGAGTTGCTGCCTGGCTGTTTGTCCCAACATTCTGATTCTTTAGGGTTCTCCATGGGCAACAGTTGTTTATATTGTGAATCAGTGACTAACAATCTAGTGTTGTATGGAAAAGAAAACAATAAGAACAGCGACAATTAAATAACCCAAGGGATTTCCATTAGTGCTCTCTCAGCAACTTTTAGGAAAGCTTCAGTCTATTGGCCAGTTTGTCTTCTCTCTGGGGATTTTTTTTTTTCCTTCTGATTCTAACCAATCAAACTATTGTATGAATTTTTCTTTCCTCTTAAAATAAATGTAGTCACCCATCCTTCTTAATGCTTTCAACAAAATGAACACTAAAAGAATTCTTGGAAAGGGAGAAGAAAAGGAGAATTTATGAGACAAGCCCACCCACCTTTCTTTAAGAGAGATGACACTTTTTAGAATTGGCTCTTCTTTTTCTCTGAATAGACACTGAAAGGAAGGAATCTGCGAATGTGAGATAACTAAGCTCATCTGTCTTTAGTCTTTACAATAAGCCTCACTGGTTTGACTTGAGAAAGGATAAAAGAGGCTTGTTTGAAGCAGTTGGTTAGGGACCTATACTTCACAACCATCTCTCAGTGAAGTAAAATGATCGAAAACAGAATGAATGGAGTTTATTAAGACCAAGACAAGTATTAGGTAACAAAACAACTGCATACACATTTTATGCTCCTTATGCCTTAGGCATACAAGGGACTTTATGCACTCCACACAGTAGGGGAAGGGAATTAACAAGTGTCTATGATAGGCCACATACTGTGGTAGACATTTAATTTAAATTATTTCTTCAAATCTAAAATACCTATTATTATGGCACGTTACTTATTGAATTATTACGGATTGTTGTGAGGATTAAATGAGATAAAGTAAGTTGTATCTGGTACATTAAAATCTCACAACAACCCTATAAATCTCAACAAGGTCAAAGTGACCCAGCCACGGTCACATAGTTAGAATGTGGCGGAGACGGTGTTTTCATCCTCACTCCCATGGCCGCACTATATGACTACACAACAGTGCATTTGCTGGATAATTGTCTACCATGCATGAGATAAGAGGGATCTCAGGCCGGAAATTCCAAGCAAAAAGTGTATTATTATTAAACAAAATCTATTCTGAGTAATAATTTGTAGTTCCTGAGAGAAGTATTATTTTTATGCCTCTTCTACTCTTGAAGTACAATGCTTTGCAAATTGCTTAATTTCCTCTTTGTAAGCTGAGTGCTGCAGGCAAGCTATGTTTTCCCACTGGCAAGGTATTTCTAAATCCATAAATGGAAATTAAGTTTGAGGGAATTTGATATCCCAAATTTTGTGTAATGAGATGAATGTGACATTTATTTGGGAATTTTTTGTTCTTGTGATTATTATTTAATTTTTCTAAGCCTTCATAGGTGGAATCCTGTAAACCACTTCTTTGTCTGATAGAATGGTTCTTTACACAAGCAGAAATGTGAGTAGAATTTAATATTCATAGAGATGTCAGGGTTGTGGTTTTGGTTCTAACATTATTCATGATGTTTTTAATGCAAACATTAGGGAAGGTGCAAAAAATATCAGGTGAAATTTAAAAGAATTTAGGAATAAAATAGTATTACAAAAGTGATGGTTAGTTCATAGTTAATCCACTTAAGTATACCCTTAAATATAAGTTTAAATGATCTAAATATGTAGTATTTAAGTATTAAATAATCTAAATACTACATATCCTTTCTGTCTAGTTAGTTTTATGATCACAACATATTCTAGAATATAAACTTCAAAAGGACAAAGATTTTCATCAGTTTTGGTCACCTCCATATCCCTAGAGCTTATAAGAATGCCTGGCATATAGTAGATGTCCAGTAAATATTATTAAAAAATGAAATACTTAGGCAAAGGGACAGAAGGTTGAGGAATTGAACTATAGGAATGTAGGAATAGAAAGAATGTTTATCAGAAGAACAGAATATTAAAGGGATTAACTATTAATGTAGGGATGGAAGGATGGAAATAATTATATAGAACTAAATCTTCAAATGAAATAAAAACATTTCATTATCTTTGGTATTTATATTTCAAAGAGGCAAAGAGTGTCTCCAAATGATCAAAGATAGTTTGTATAATTCTTCCGGATTGCTTAGCACTGTAATATAATTCGAAGTCTGGCATTGTGATGCTTCCAACTTTGGTTTTCTTTTTCAAGATTGCTTTGGCTATTTGGGATCTTTTATTGATTCCATACAAATTGTAGGATTGTTTATTCTAGCTCTGTGAAAAATGCTGGTGGTATTTTGATAGAGACTGCATTAAATGTGTAGATTGCTTTGGGTACCGTAGAGCTTCCAGAATATTCACAAGATGAAAAGGATGTCAAATGTTAAGTTTTAAAGTCTGATTTTTAAAAGTCTGTATTTGTGTGTATGTTTATGTGTGAGTGAGTGAGGTGGGCTGATGAAGAAGAAAATGGAGTTACAAAGGATGAATAAAAAGATTTTAACTAGCTTCCTAGATTATATCTTATTTTATGGAACTAGCTATTGACAATGGCTTTTCATCAATTTTGTCTAGTGTCTTTTTAGTTTTAGCATTATCTGTGATAACATGGTGCTACAGAGTTATTTCTTCACCTAAATATTATTTATCTTTGCCTATGCCACTTAGACTTTAACCAAGTTGCCACTTTTTCTGGGAGCTTAACTTCTCTGCACTAAATTCTTCCATTCAACATACATAATATTTTTTTTTCACTAATAATGTGCAGAAAAAAAATGAAATAAAAGAAAGCAAAAAGAGAAAGGGATTGGCAAGAAAATGTCAGTTTTCTATCTTCATATTCTCAGGAAAAACATGGCACTTTCTTAATTTGTACTTAAAAACAAGAAAGTGCTAGTTTTTATATTTTAATTAGTTTGGGGGCATTAGGTTGGGGAATAAGAAGTTTTAAGTAAATTCAAGGAAAAATTTTGCCTGTTTCTAGGAAAAAAAGGTGTTAAAAGATTATTAAAATACTTTAGACAGTTGATAAAATGCCTCTGTGAACATTAAATAGTTCTTACAAAACAAAATTCTGGTTATTTGTATATAAATAAATGAGAAACATATGAATTACATTTTATACAAAATACACATGACTTAAACAATTAAATGTAAAAAATACTTGGCAAAACTTATTTGGGACATGGTAAAACATGAAACATGTTTTGGGTTTGGTAAAGCCACAGACATTTGAAAAATATCTTGAAATAATCACCAAACCCAAAGTGTTCCTAAGTTAGCCCACTCTTTAGAAACTTTATTGTGATGATGTCTCTGATGATTGATCACTTATTTCTTTTACTGAAGAAAAAAAATCCAATTATAAGAAATTCAAGAGAGATCAAATTTTCTTTTCCAGCAAACTGCTAGAATTTGAAAACCCAGTAATCTAACAGGCATGTTGTTTGCTTGTTTTTAAAAACCCACAGCAGCACTGTTATTACACTTGGGCTATAAAAGTCAAAAATTGGCTTCTCTCCATTCACAGCTTATGTTTCCTCTTGAAGTTTGGGGAGAACTTGAGAGTACATCTTACCCATCTCTTGATCTTTCTCCTTCTCCTTGTCTTCTTGCTTTCTTCTTTTGTATTTCATTGTTTATCTTGAGTGTATCTCAATAGTAGTATCCCTGGTTGCATATTTGAAATTGCAAAGTAGGCAGGTGCCAACTGTAGTTCTCTTCCAGTCTAGCAAAACCATCCCTTTTTTATGATCCTTAGCTTCTCTCTAGATGCCCAGTGTTCTGGTCTGGGCCTACGCTTTACAGTTTCAGCCACACAGACCTACTTAAATATCAACCACTGGGGAGTATCCAAACTATCCTCTCATCAAAGTTTCTCTTATGGACAGCCAGCACCACACTGGGGAGAGAGGTGTTGGAAATGTTCTGTATTATTTAATTATAGTTGCTTACATTACTCTGTAGGAGAAGAAAAATGGCATTAGACTTCAGTTGGAAAGTTTCTAATAAACTTTCCTATGACTCTTTTGGTGCAAGAAATAGAATTCCATTTGAGTTAGGTTAAAGAATAGGATTCATGGGTATGTCATAGCGCACAGAGCTTGAAGAGTAGTTAGATCTAGAACTAGGTGCTGCAACACTATCCTGCTGTTTCTGTGTCTCATTAGCTACTCTGGATGAGTCTGTAGTAGTTTTCTCTCTCTTAGACAGGCTTCTTCTTTAGTTTAC